>NC_090748.1:108275626-108353126 GCF_036898095.1 Palaemon carinicauda
ATGAGGCTGTGAAAAATATCTAAAAATTTGATCTATTTACCTCCTGCCGTGGGGAGTTTTGGGGAATAAATAGGACTCAGGTATTATACAAATATCATGTATGTAAAATCATTAAAAAAATAATCTAACACGCAATGTAATGGATTAAATGTATAAAAACTAACACCATGCATGCAAAATCATTAAAAATAATCTAATGTGCCATGCAATGGATTAAATGTTTTAAAACTAAAGACTTATTTTGATTCAGTGGAGATATCCGACCATGGGACTCCGATGACGTCACAGCATTAGCTCCGCCCCCAACAGCCTGAGTTGAACAGACCCTATCTGTATTGACTCTGGGAAGATCTATGTCAGATCAAAGACTTTATCGGAATCAAATATGTTATTTTGAGATACCTTAACATATTTTATCGATACTTACGTACACAGCTAAATGTTTAGATATGAATGCGTACACACGCACACCCAGATTACACCCTTCTCGCCCTCATTCTCTTTCCTAACTACAACACGGCAGTTTGGGCAATTTGTGGGATATTGTGCTTTCCGAGTGTACCTCATGGAGTGCCACCTCTTACCATGGTATGACTATACTCTGGTCCTCTACCTGAGGAACAGGGAGAGATCGAGTAGCCATACGTTTGGCATTGCTGCTCAGCGTGACAGGAACACACACACACACACACACACACACACACACACACACACACACACATATATATATATATATATATATATATATATATATATATATATATATATATATATATATATATATATATATATATATATATATATATATATATCCAGACACTTGCTCTTTATTATATGGGAATGATTAATATAGTCAAATGTAGTTATCTGAGTTATTCTTATAGAAATAAGTGATGGAAGTTATGTAATTAGATATCAATATGATATAAAACATTTTGATATTGTTTAAGTAAGCTGCAAAAGTTGATTGCAGTAAATAAAAAAATAGTGAGTTTCTTACTGACAGAGGATGACTGGGGATAATACTGTACTAAGAAACGCATGAAGAAGAATTATGGGAATTATGGCGATATATTTATAAGGAAACTGCTTCTTCGACTCGCTAGACCAGTGGTTCCCAACCTGGGGGAAATTTCACCCTGGGGGGAAATTTGAAGCTTCCAGGGGAGAAATAATTACACTACCTACTAACTAAAACAAGCGGAAAATGTCCACATAGTACATGCGGCAATTTGTTGTTAGCCATTCAATTGTGATATGATCATATCATTTCTCACTGACATGATATTCAAGGGGAGAATTGGAATATCATGCCCATTTCTGAGGCAGGCGAGTGGGGCATGAAGGGGGAAATCTGGATGGTTGAATTGGGTGTAGGGGGGAAATGACAGGAAAAATGTTGGGAACCACTGCGCTAGACAATGAGTTTTTCCTGGACGTCTAAATGTCTTTTGGTAAAACTAAGGACACTCCACAACCAAACCATTGTTCTCTACTCTTGGGTAGTGCCATAGCCTCTGTACCATGGTCTCCCACTGTCTTGGGTTAGAGATCTCTTGCTTGAGGGTACACTCGGGCACACTATCATATCTTATTTCTCTTCATCTTGTGTTTTTGAATTTTTTATAGTTTATATATGAAAAATCTATTTTAATGGTGTTACTACTTTTAAAATATACTATCCTAATTATACATTACTTCTCCTGTAGTTTATTTATTTCATTGTTTCCTTTCCTTACTAGTTTATTTCACCCTGCTGGAGTCCTTGGGCTTATAGCATCCAGCTTTTCTACCTAATATTGTAGTTTAGCTAATAATGATAATAATAATAATAATAATAATAATAATAATAATAATAATAATAATAATAATAATAATAATACTAACAACAACAACAACAATAATAATAATAATAACAACAACAATAATAATAATAATAATAATAACAACAACAACAACAACAACAACAATAATAATAATAATAACAACAACAATAATAATAATAATAATAATAACAACAACAACAACAACAACAACAATAATAATAATAATAATAATAATAATAATAATAATAATAATAATAATAATAATAATAATAATAATAATAACACCAATAATAACAACAACACCAACAACAACAACAACAATAATAATAATAATAATAATAATAATAACAATAATAATAATAATAATAATAATAATAACAACAACAACAATAATAATAATAATGATAATAATAATAATAATAATAATAATAATAACTAAGCATCTTAGTTAAACAAGTAGTGATTTTGCCACGTGGAATAAACATTAGAACCAACAGTAGCTAGTACTTAACCTTTTATCAGTGACTGGAAATTTTATTTTGCTTTCCAAAGTAAACTATCACGAAAGATAAGAACGTCTGGGAAATTCTTGGGATGATCTCGAAGAGGATGTGATGTTTCACTTGGTAGATAATGTTGTTTTTGTGCCAACATTGCCTCTTGCTTACGAAGATAAGCCGAGTGCTTCTTGCTATACCTTTCCAGGGTGCACCTCGATACTTTCCTTGAGTGTAGACACTCCAAAATCAAACCATTGTTCTCTAGTCTTGCGTAGTGCCGTAGCCTCTGTACCATGGACCGCCACTGTCTTGGGTTAGAGTTCTCTTGCTTGTGGGTACACTCGGGCACACTGTTCTATCTTGTTTCTCTTCCTCTTTTTTTGTTAAAGTTTTTTTATAGTTTATATCGGAAATATTTATTTTAATTTTGTTACTATTCTTAAAATATTTTATTTTTTCCTTATTTCCTTTCCTCACTAGGCTATTTTCCTTGTTGGGGCCCCTGGGCTTATAGCATCCTGCTTTTCCAACTAGGGTTGTATCTTAGCATTTGATAATAATAATAATAATAATAATAATAATAATAATAATAATAATAATAATAATAATAATAATAATAATAATAATAATAATAATAATAGCATGATCCCTACAAGTTTCATAATTCTACGATTAAAATTATGGACAGGAAGCTGTTCACAAACACAGAAACACACAATCAGGGGTGGTAAAACATAACCTCCTTCCAACTTCGTTGGCGGAAGTGAAAAGATACAAGATAAACGATATAATTCATGAAAGAAAATATTTTCATCGAAGAAAAGACAGTAGTTCGAAAGAATATGATGGAACCGGATTTCCGGAAAGAAACATGGACACAAAAAACAGGAAAGTTATTCATTATGATAAACAATGGGTCTCTGTTTTACGTATATGGGAAATTTAACACGGGTCGAAAGGACAATAAGAATTTTATCAACCTATTCACCTATTCTCTTATCACAATTTCTCTTATAGATAAAACAGAGCGTTTGATCTGTTAAATCATCTTTTAAATCATTGTACTGATCTTGAAGATATTCTAAGTTTAAGTATTTCTATAACAACTTTGATATTTTGAGTTATAGAATATCTCTGGGACCCCATTCTGTATCAGAAACGAACCATTAGCAAATATAGACCAAAACGTATAAAGAAAAATCATGATAACTTGGAATGTGTGTAAGAGAAAATAGTTTATCTAGAATGGCTTACATTGGGGTAAAGAGTTGGATATGAAATGACCGACTGGAGAAAGTGACAGACGTCTAATTAAATTGATAACCAAAAATAAAAGTTATAAGTATACGTCTATTTGTTTAATTTAGATCAAAACATATTAAATTTTATCAGTATTTTTAATGAAATGTAATCTATTCTGGATACCAATATTATCATAAAGATTTTTTTCTGAGTAAGTGTTTGAGTAATAGGATATCTCTGGAGCCTCATAATGTATCAGAAACGAACCATTAGTAAATATAGACCAAAACGTATAAAGAAAAATCATGATAACTTGGAATGTGTGTAAGAGAAAATAGTTTATCTAGAATGGCTTACATTGGGGTAAAGAGTTGGATATGAAATGACCGACTGGAGAAAGTGACAGACGTCTAATTAAATTGATAACCAAAAATAAAAGTTATAAGTATACGTCTATTTGTTTAATTTAGATCAAAACATTAAATTTTATCAGTATTTTTAATGAAATGTAATCTATTCTGGATACCAATATTATCATAAAGATTTTTTTCTGAGTAAGTGTTCTTGATAAAGAGACTATAGACATGTCTCTCAAACCAGTATGTTAATAATATGATTATTAACATCTAATTGAACAATATTTAATTTAAAAACGTAAATTTGGTATGTTTCAATTCATATCAATAACTTACTGGCATTGCTATGTGTTACTATTTTCTTTATAGACAATAAGATATATAGCTTAATTTATGTTATCAAAACAAGAGATATGATATGAAACAGAATTAGTAACCAGAGTCTCTTCTCACCATTCTCAAAATACTCTGTCTTCGACAACGAAATTTGATTTAAAGAAAAAACTGTAGCCATTTACAGACTGCTCCCACAAGCTAGTGCTTACGTTGGATCAATCTCAGATTAATCTGGCAGTTAATATCCATATATCAGTGATAAATACAGCGTATGAATGAAAAAAAAAATATGGAAAACAATGAAAAATACAATGGCTAGATGATAATGATAATTTCTGTCTGCTTAGTAACAAAATTAGCAAAAGCGTAGGCTTCATATGACGTCAGATGAAATCCCTCTAAATTGAAGTCCATCTGATATATAAGCATAAAATTAAATTGTTTGATGATTCTATCACTTCTTTTAATACAGAACTTAATAAATCTATATATTCTATTTTTAATAAATTACAATAAATTAGAATTAAAATACACTGCTTCACATGACGTCATATGAAAGCCCTCTACGTAGTCCATCTGATATATAAGCACAACATTAAATTGTTTGATAATTATATTATTTCTTATGATACGAATAGGATAAATTTATATACTTTATTTATAATAGATTGTAATGGATTGAAATGAAAATAAACTAAAATATTCCAATATCCAAAACCCTCCACAACATAGTCCATCTGATATATAAGCATAACATTAAATTGTTTGATAATTCTATTACTCCTTATAATACAGAACATAATGAATTTAAACACTTATTTTATAATAAATTACAATAAATTACAATAAATTTGAATTGAAATAGACTAAAACATTTCAATATCCATCAGATGTGGCTGTTTTGACACAAACAGACGACGCCGCTTCGTGGGACGCTAGACTTGGATAGGTATTATTAATTGATGAATTACTCTACATTTATTTACATTATCACGAATGTGAGTGTTTGTAAATTAACATTCGGTTAGTGTTACATCACTGAATTAATGTGTAATGTATATTTTAACTTATCAAGGTTTTTAGAAGAGGGAGAAATGTGTTGACAAGGGGTGTGTGTTTTGATAGGGAGGGGCGGATACATTAAAAGCAATTTTTAAACACATTCTTATTTTTCAATTGGTAAATATATTATTTACGAAACGGGAGATATATTATCTTTATCTTGTTTATTTTCTTATTTTTAAATTGGTAAATTATTTACGAAACGGGAAATATATCTTTATCTTGCTTAATATTACCTATAAGTTTATTATGAATAAGTCAGAGTTTGGCATTAATTTTTGCTGTAGAAATGCTTATTTTCTTATTTTTTAATTGGTAAATATATTATTTACGGAACGGGAATTATATCATCTGTATTTTGTTTAATCCTCTATAAGATTATTATGAATAAGTAAGAGTTTGGCTTTAATTTTTTGGGTGTAGAAATGCTTCAAGTATATCCGTGTAGAATATATATAGGTAAATATATTGTTTACGAAACGGAAAATATATCATTTTTATCGTGATTAATCTTAACTATAAGATTATTATGAATAAGTAAGAGTTAGCCATTATTTTTTGGGTGTAGAAATGCTTTAAGTATATCCGTGTAGAATGTATATATAGGTAAATATATTATTTACGAAACGGGAAATATATCATCTTTATTTTGTTTAATCTTATCTATAAGATAATTATGAATAAATAAGAGTTACCAATTAATTTTTGCTGTAGAAATGCTTCTAATATATCCGTGTAGAATGTACATATAGGCAAATATATTATTTACGAAATGGGAAATATATCATCTTTATCTTTTTATTCTTATATATAAGATTATTATGAATAAGTAAGAGTTTGGCTTTAATTTTTGGGTGTAGAAATGCTTTAAGTATATCCGTGTAGAATGTATATATAGGTAAATATATTATTTACAAAATGGGAATTATATTATCTTTATCTTGTTTAATCCTATCTATAAGATTATTATGAATAAGTAAGAGCTTTGGTTTAATTTTGGTGTAGAAATTCTTGAAGTATATCCGTGTAGAATGTATATTTATGGACATGTAGCCTGTTTCATCTTATTTATTATGGAAAACCACATTGAATAAATGTTATTCAAATTATCTTAAAAGTAAAGAAAGTGCTGTCATGTTAATGAAAGTGGATTGCAAAGTATAACCCATTCCTCCAGAAAGTAAGCACAAGGTGTTATAAGTCAGGTTAGGTTAGGGATACCTTAGAGTAGGACATATAATATTGATTTAATCACAAATTAATCACTAGGACTTTCATCATCATCTCCTCCTACGCCTGTTGACGCAAAGGCCCTCGTTTAAATTTCACCACTCGTCTCCATCTTGAGCCTTTAAATCAATACTGGTACTTTAGGGGTATAAATTAGGTTTGGACTTATACTAATAATTTGATCGTAAATAAAACATGTCTGCTGATGCAGTTGGCTGTGGCATAGAAAACGGAATTAAAATTAAAGTTTGCTATTTGTCCTGTCGACATGGGCATGCAAAACCACATTTCCATATCAGCATCTTTTTGGTCCCTACACACACTCTTAGGAGCCTTTGTATATCAGCGGCTAGTTTGTCCCGTGGGGATTAAAAATGGACATCAACTAACCTAAACTTTCCTAACCTACAAGCCTTCTCCTTACCTACTTACCTGACAGAGGGCTGATGCGCCCGTAATCATACATACAGGTGTACGCTATCATACATACAGCCCTAAGCTTATTAGTTTTCTACTTTATCACTATTCTAGTTTCCTCTCTTCCACCTCGGTGTCCTACCATGTTTAATTTCGACTTCACCCTGGAACTTTGGGGTATTCCACATTGCAAAATTCACAAATCCTTTGAAAATTACACGAGCTAAATGCCCTCCCGAGCCTAAATTCATAAATATATCTACCCCTTCCCCATTGTTCAACAGGCTAGCTACCGGGAATTAGTTTAAAAAAATGGGTTTTGGTTACAAGGGAACCAAACTAGATTTTTCTATCCTTTACTTCGTTTCATCGTACTAAATAAATGCGGTGTAGCCTAAGACGTTGGTTATACTTGTAAAGGATACGGGTGCTTCGTCTCCTGGACTGTCTTTCGGAACCGTGTGAACTAGCAAGTCTTGGTACCCAACCTAACCTATAAAGCCATGTCCAGTCAGGTTTAGGGACATAGGAGGCTACTTTTAATTCTTTTTTCTAAGAAGGAGTGAAAATTTCAATTTATTGATTCTGGAGACACCAAAAACTCGACAGATTTCATTTGCTAAAATAAAGTATTTATGCTAGGAGTAAAGTAAATTGAAAATGGAATCGAAGAAAGTTGTTAGAAGGAATTATAATTAGAAACTGAAGACTTTCTTGTTCTTTGATAGTGTGGATTTGATAATAAACAAGCAATATGCGGTTTGAAATGTTGAATGCTTTCGAATGAACATGATAAAATGGCTGTGGAGGTCCTGGAGGTCCTGTAGAGAGTAGGGTTCCACTGCTGTATAGGACCAGAAAAGCAGCCCTTAAAGTAAAGGAAAAATAAGTAGCTTAAAGAAGACTGTAGGACGAGGACTGACTTTAATGCCAACCCTAACACAAACAATGATAGATGAATCTGGGTCACTGACCCTAGACGTAAATCACTTGACAGGTCTAGAAAGGTGTCGCATGTAAATGAATGCATGATTATACAAAGACTAATAAGTTTTTGATAATGAGTAATCATCCAGCATAAATATAACATTGTGTGCTCACATTTGAGCCTACATTAATGTGTCAGTTGCCTGATGCACCCTTTCCAGTGTTTTCTATCAAAGGCATCTTCTTCCACCAAACCTCTTCTCTCCATATCATCCTTCACCTTATCTCGCCATTCAATTCTCTGTCACCCTTTCGATCTTCTCACCCTAACAGGTTCCGAGCTGCCCTCCCTCCCTCCCCACCATCCTTGCTCATCACATGCCTACACCATCTCAGTCGTTACACTCTTATCACTTCTGTAAACTTTACTATGCCTGCCATATATACTTCTTTTTCATCATTTTCATGAAATGGTCTCTTGCAGGGTGGCAACATGGCGTGGCGGTTTAAGGTTAGCAAATACAAGAATGCAGCACCAATAGTGCCCAAGAAAGAAGACTGGGTAAATGACATTAAAGTGGGTGCCCCACAGTCGTGCGGTAATCACGTGAAAGCATCCGCAGCATTCATTGCCTTCAATGTGGAAAATAGAGGTAAAGTAGCAATGCAATTTAGTAATTTCTTATTGTTCTGTTACTGAAATACAAACCACGCTATTTACATGGGGTGATTACTTCGGCGTAGCTGAATGACGAGCCATAAGAATTTTAAGGGAGGGGTAGCCTGCTACCCCTCCCCCTCACACACACTGGTGAAAGGCTCACTTTACTTTTGGCTCGGATGGCGATCGGAAGTCTCCGCTCCCATCCTCACTTGACGGCCATTATTGTTTTGTCTTTTTTACTTAGCTTTTCTTATACTTAGTATTTGTTCCGTAACCGAAATACAAACCACGCTATTTACAAAGGGTTATTACTTTTAGCGTAGCTGAAATGGCGAGCCATTAGAATTTAACGAGGGTGTATTACCCCCGCGCTAGTTAGCGGGGGGGTAGGGGAGTGGTAGCTAGCTACCCCTCCTCCCCCTCACACACAGGTGAATACTCACTTTCACTTTTGGCTCGGACTGTGACAGACGTCTCTCTGTCTTGGTCCTCGCTTGGCAGCCATTGTCTGTTTTGTCTTTACTTATTCGCTTACTTTTCTTTTACTCAATATATATGTAAACATGTTTTCATGTTTGTATATATATTTGAGTATAGAAATAAGTAAGTTTCCTTTTCAGATGTGTGTGTGTAGTGTACGATATCTACGTGGAGGCCTCGGCAGTTAGGCCACCACGGCCTAATTTTATGGGTTGCGATCGAGTTTGACTTCGGTCTTTCTCTCTCTCTCTCTCTTGAGGTCGTTCACCCTTTTACTATGTTTTACTACGCCCTTGTAGCTTCCTTCCCGTGTGGGTGGGGTTGCTACGCCGTACATTTTGTCTCAATTAGTTTATGAATCTAATTGTAGTTGTTAATTTTTCAGCTTGTAGAACGATTCCGTTCGGGGTTTTCGTTTTTTTTTTTTTTTTTTTTTTTTTTTTTTTTCTTTAGTGTTCATTCATTTTTAAATTACATAATTACATAGTTACATAATTATAATTGTTATAATTCTGTTTTGGTTACAGCTCTCCTTCCGCGAGTGTAAGTGGTTGTGAGGGCACGTGCCTGTTGTGTAATTCTTGTTCCTTTTCCTCGGGATTCCTCTTCGGAGCCTTCCCGGGGGAATGAATGTGTACTAATATTATTTGTTTTATTTTTTTACAGTTACCGATCTAGTTCGTTTCTGTAATATAGCAACGGTGTGAGCTGTCTGGTTGAGTCCTGGGGATTCGGCTGTTGCTGCCTCCCCCCTTGTATTGTCGTCAGGGGCGTGTCTCCTTCTACTGGTAGTACTCCCGTGTCGACGGACAGCTCTCCAGTTCATTTTAGAACAGTCAGGAGGCTTGCCTCCTTGGGCGGATAACTTTCCTTCCGAGGGAAGTTTTTTCCTGTCCAGGCTTGAGCTTTTCCTCTTATGGGGGGTTCTTCTCTTGCCTTTTTTTCGTGCGACTATGCTCTTGGTGCTGAGCGGTCGCACCTGCAGTTTCGCTCAAGGGGCTGGGCAACTGCAGGAGCTCCTCTTCGGAGGATTGCCCCTTTTAGGTCACTGGCTGACCAGTCTCTTCCACGAAGTGTTTCTCTTTCGTTCGCGAGAGAGTACACTCATAGAGACTCCTCTTCGGAGGTTTCTTCTGTTGCTGTTGCTGTTGGCCTCCCTCGCCGTAAGGCCCTCCGTCCGCCTCGTCGTAAGGGCCTCTCATCTCCCTATAAGGGTGCTTGAGGCGCCTTTTTGAATCTCCGTTTGCAGCCTACAACTTCTTTTTCTCGATCTTCCGTCTTGGTGCAGATGGACAGCAGTCTAATCTCGTCTTCCGACGGGCAACGGTCTTCCCGACGGACAACGGTCTTCCCGACGGACAGCGGTCTTCCGACGGACATCAGTCTCCCGGCGGACAACGATCCCTTCGGGGCAAAGGGTTGCCCCCACGGGGGTTCTTCCCTTGCGTGTCAGGGTTTCCCTGCGCGCCCTTCTGTTCGTCAGCGCTCTCCTGTTCGTCAGCGCTTTCAAGATGATCTTCCCTGCGGTTCCTGTTACGTGCCCTGTGCGCCCACGTTCGCCCTCGCGATCTAGAACTTCGGTTCAGGTCGGGGTCAAGGACTCTTCTTTACGCAGGCTTCCACGCGTAGCCTTCTGCTCGTCAGCGATCATCAGCTCGTCAGCGATCATCAGCTCGTCAGCGATCATCAGCTCGCCAGCGATCGTCAGCTCGTCAGCGATCATCAGCTCGCCAGCGATCTCCGGATCGCCCACGTGTGTTACAGCTGGCACGCCAACGTTCTCCAACACTTCTGAAGGAACATGGTTCGCCAGCTACTAGCTCAACTGCGGATGCTGATCGCCATCGCGCGACCCTCAACTGCAGATGCTGATCGCCATCGCGCGACCCTCAACTGCGGATGCTGATCGCCATCGCGCGACCCTCAACTGCGGATGCTGATCGCCATCGCGCGACCCTCAACTGCAGATGCTGATCGCCATCGCGCGACCCTCAACTGCGGATGCTGATCGCCATCGCGTGACCCTCAACTGCGGATGCTGATCGCCATCGCGCGACCCTCAACTGCGGATGCTGATCGCCATCGCGCGACCCTCAACTGCGCGCCATCGCACAACCCTGAACGATTGCCCGCTTACGCATGCTGCTCCTCATCGCACCACCCTGAACGATCGCCCTCCTGCAGATGCTGATCACCATCGCACCCTTTCACGCGATCATTCACCTGCGCATGCTGCTCGCCATCGCACAACCCTGAACGATTGCCCGCTTACGCATGCTGCTCCTCATCGCACAACCCTGAACGATCGCCCTCTTGCGGATGCTGATCACCATCGCACCCTTTCACGCGATCATTCACCTGCGCATGCTGCTTGCCATCGCACAACCCTGAACGATTGCCCGCTTACGCATGCTGCTCCTCATCGCACCACCCTGAACGATCGCCCTCCTGCAGATGCTGATCACCATCGCACCCTTTCACGCGATCATTCACCTACACATGCTGCTCGCCATCGCACAACCCTGCACGATTGCCCGCTTACGCATGCTGCTCCTCATCGCACAACCCTGAACGCTCGCCCTCTTGCGGATGCTGATCACCATCGCACCCTATCACGCGATCATTCACCTACACATGCTGCTCGCCATCGCTTACCGCCAGCGATCTTCTTCACCTACGCGGCAGCACGATCCCTCGCCGTCACGCCCATTCGCCCGCGCGATCGCGCGCCCGCGCGATCGCTCGCCCGCGCGATCGCTCGCCTGCGCGCCCGCGCGATCGCTCGCCTGCGCGCCCGCGCGATCGCTCGCCTGCGCGCCCGCGCGATCGCTCGCCTGCGCGCCCGCGCGACCGCTCGCCTGCGCGCCCGCGCGACCGCTCGCCTGCGCGCCCGCGCGACCACTCGCCTGTGCGCCCGCGCGACCATTCGCCTTTGCGCGACCGTTCGCCCTCGCGCGACCATAGTTCGCGGCGAATTCCACAGCCGGTGGTAGCAGCAGGGACGCCTGCTCCTAGGCGGCACTCGGGATCACCTCCATCCAAGCACAGGTTGGTAGTGCAGGACGAAGACAGGTCAGTACAGCATTCTTCCCACCTTCTTTTCAGGCAGGAACCGTCGTGTCCTCTCCAAAGGATCGCCCGATCCCTTTCACCTTAGCGAGGATTTCGGACTCTGTGTCCTTGGAGCAGCAGACATGGTTTGATCCGCTGGCACGGGCGTTAATGAGGGTTATGAAACCAGCACTCACCGGCCAGGGTAACAAACCAGCGGCTGTCTCTCCTACGCTGAAGAGAAAGAGAGGAGTGGACTTCGTGGTGACTTCCCCCAGGGCGAAGTTGGTTCCCAAGAGGTCGGTCTCGAGGGTCCCCACTCCTGCACGAGTACTCTCTCCTTCTCCCGCCCTGGAAGGATTTTTGGCGGGGGGGCTTTCCGTTGAAGATTTCTCCATCGGACAAGGGGTGACTGCTTACCTCTTCCTCTGGGAGCTTACCAGGTTCTTTCCCTCCTCGGTTACGGCCCGAGGTTTGGTTCAAGGAAGCTACAGGAAGATCAAGGGTACTTTCCTCCTCTCGAGCTCAGGCACCTTGGCCTTTCGTCGTTAAGTATCTACTTGCGGACAAGCTCGATGTGTACCATCTGGACGCACTGACTGAAGGCTTCCTTCGGGTGTCTCATCTGTGGAGGTCAACGACCTCAGACACCCTTCCATCCTTGAGAAGAGTTTTGTCTTTGCCCAAGGACAGAGACTTAAACATCTGCTGTGCGGAGTAAATCGACTTCCGGTTTCACTCCTCCAAGGCGCTTTCTTCCAGACTCTGCAGGGCTCCAGCTCCCTTTTCTTTCAACCACGTCGGCCTAAGTTATCGGCTACGACAACTGGGACAAGGTGTCCAATTGCAGTTTCCTCCTGTCAGGAACAGATGGCACGGGAGACTTCCCCGGGGGAGGGCATAGTCCTAAAAGGAGTTCACGAACTCTAGGATTGCAGGTTTTTTCGCTGGGAGGATGCTTAAGGTTACTCATCCGAATGACAGCTTCCCGATGCCCATTCCCGCACAATCTCTGTGAGTAGCCAAGGATATCGCGCCTGCCGTCTCTGTCAGCGAATTCAGTGTCTCTGAACCTCTATGCCATAGCATCAGCAGAGTTGCCCGGTTGGGCAGAATGATCCATACCTTAGGCGAAGGTCTTCCTTAGGATCATCGACGGCTTCACCCCCGGCCCCCTCAGTCGATCCTTTCTTGTAAGGAAGGATCTGAGAGGGGATGTCCATAGTCGACCTCTCAGCCCTGATCAAGTTTGTCGAACAAACTTCGGCCAGCGTAGACCAGCAGAATCGATCAGACTGGTAACGAGGCGACAGGACTCCTTTAACCCTGGATCGGAAGGACGGGTACTTTCAGTTTCCATTCCATCCATCTTCCAGGGTGCTCGTCGAATTCAGCCTAAACTGCAAGTATTCCTGCTTATGATGCAGTGTGGCTATCCCGCCGTGGCATAGCAGGTGTGTTTCCCCAGAGAACTCTCCCTGCCTTCCTTTTGGCCGCTCAGGTGCAGACTTTCGCCTCCTCTGCTGTTTGGAGGGCTGGTCAACTCCGGTAGGCTCGGGTTTCGACCTTCTTCAGCGCCGGGAAAAGCTTCCGAATGCTGACCATGAGTGTGGGCTCATGGTATTTTGCTTGGAGCCTTCTCTTCCTCTGCCTCAACATCTGGAGTATCTGGCCATGATATTGAGTCAACCGCCTTACCACGTTGGAAACCCCGCTTCTCGTCCGTCCAGCGAGGTTAAGCAACGTCGGTACTTGGATGGGTGACCACCTGGGGACGCCAGATTCTGTTACCACATCCTCCGAGCCTTCCTTTCGGTTGACTGTGGCAAGACTGAGGAGAGTCGCAGTACCTGTTCTCAGTCAAGCAGAGTTTTCAGCCCTACCTTGGAACGTTTCCTAGTTCTTCTTTCCTCATTGACCCGTTTATAGTCCGAACGGTCGCCTCAGGATAAGTTCCATGTGGGGCGATCCAAGTTCCGGTGGCTTCAGGCAATGTTTAACCGGACTCCCTGGCCCTATGGGACCAGCGGAACTATTAAACCTGCAATGGGTGTTGACCTATGGAGCCTCTTGATGGTAGTGGATATTCTCGTCCTTTCCCCACATTCTTGATGCGGTTCTCGGACTCGTCAAAGGAAAGGGGGGGGGGGGCATGTTCCGGTCCAGGCCTATGGTCAAGACCTGAAGGATACCTCTCCATCATTCAGGCAGGCTTAAGGGCCTTAGTCTGGCCCCTCTTCAGATCCTACCGCTCCTGCCAAGTCGCCCCGTTGCGTGTCGACTTCATGCTAACCAGCAGGGGACGCATTTTCACACCTTCACATCTTGCAGTAGAGATACCGGGATGATTGAGATTCTCTCAATTCCACCATCGGCTCTCTCATTCCAGGCAGGGGAATGTTTCTCTCAGACTATCCGAGCAGAGCCTCATAGAGAGAGTGTACCTAAGGGTCTTTGACCTTGGGTAACCAGCAAGTGCTGGTCTGGGGGACCTGATCGCGACAGCTTGGAACCTCAAGCTTCCGCTAGTTTTCCCCCCAGTCTCAGACCCCGAGACTCTGGCAAGATGCATTCCGGTGATGGTGGGACAACTTCGACGCCTGCGTCTTCCCTCCTTTTTGTCTGCGGACAATGGGTCTCAACAAAACCAGGTTGTCTGTCAACCTTTCAATGGGAGAGCTCCACTGGGACTATGCGCAGAACGGTTTCTGGACCCTCTGCTTCCCCTGACGGAACTCCCGGGAGAGCTTCTCCCACGGCGCAGACTACTCAAGCAACCACACTGCGACATCTCTCCCGAACCGGGGCGTCGCTTCGGCTTCATGCCTGGAGACACTACGCTTCCTCCTCTAGAAGAGACAACCCGCTACAGTCGCGGTACGGAGGTCGCGTCATCTGCGATAGTCATCCACAGGGGTCTCCCAGGCAAAGTGAAGAGTCTAAGGTGGTTGGTGCCGTGGGAGATATACCTCTTCCCGTGAGGCCTCTTCTCCAGCAATAACGGTCTTATTGCCTTTCGGCGGGAGGAAACTCCTTTCCGCTCTTGGCAATGAAGCCTGTCGCTCAGCCTTTCCCTGACCTTCAGGCTTAAAGGAATAACTTTTTCCTGCCCGCTGGATCTATCCTCGCTCATGCGAAGCTACGATCGTCCCTGCCCTAGTCGGAGGAAGACCTCCGACTTGGAGCATGGCTCGGACTTTTAGTCCTTTAAGAGATCTTCTCAAGACCCTTTTACGACAGGCCTCGGATTGTATTCCGCCTTGGGTCTTCTGCTCACTCTGGCCACGGCCAGTGTGTAAGCAATCTTCTTGGTCTCTTACTACTCCCCCCCTTTCTAAGGAAGAGGAGAAGGCAACATTCAGGCTCGCTCCTGAGTTGTTGGCTAGACTCAGAATCTGAGGGTCCCGACCCTTCGGTCCGATTCATTCAAGATTTTGAGTCTCCATTCTGTGTCTGATGTCCCAAGACCTTCTCTTTCTTGCCAGTACAGGAATCGAGAGGTTAGCGCTGGGAACAGCTGCAGTTTGGCCTCAGTTGCAGCCGATTTGGGAACACAAGGAGGACATGGGGGGAGAGTCACCAGTATACCTCTTCAGCCCGGACTCAAGGACATTCATCTCGACCTGTCTTCAGACCCTCCCCCGTCACGTCGCCCTACAGCACGATGTTGGATACATCGCAACGTCCCTCGCCTTCGAGTAATACTACTCTGTGACGCAGGTGCTACAAGCTGGAGTCTGGAAGCGTCTGATGACCTTCGCAGCCCGCTTCCTGCAGGGCGTGACCCACAGGAGTCTCGATACGTTTTCTATCGCTCTGTGGTGGCTACACAACAGCTGGTCTAACCTCAGGCTCCTTTTTGGACAGGTAGCAGAAGGTTGAGGGCATTGTTATCAGGTTTTAGTCTGCATGAACGAAAGAAGTATGTCTGGCCCTTACTTCTTTCTTCATCATCCCCTCTACGGGGAAGCAGCATCCTGGTCTCTGCATAGCTGACCTCGAACCTCTGCAGGTAAACCATGCTTCCTTGTGTTCCGAGTATTGAGTCAATACTGTCGCGTCCCCCATACCCTGACGAGGTGGTATTGGGAACGTCCTAACCCAGAGTTCCTTCTGGAACTCCAGGTCAACTGCCTAGGACGGGTCACACTTCTTCCTTCACACACAAGCTTACGTAGGCCACATGGTTCCTTGCGGTGCAAGGAACTTGTGAGGTGCAGGGACTCCTTTTCTCGAGTGCGACTCACTCGGATTCTGAGTCCCCGGGTAAAGCCAAAGCCAGTATGGCTGGGGACTTTCCACCCTTCCTAAGGGATAAGTCACCCTTTGTAAATAGCGTGGTTTGTATTTCGGTTACGGAACAAATGACAAATTCGAAGATAATTTGTATTTTTCCTAACCATACAAACCTTAGCTATTTACACATATTTGCCCGCCAGCCCTGTCCCCCAAGACAAGTCCTACCTCTAAGTGAAAGTGAGTATTCACCTGTGTGTGAGGGGGAGGAGGGGTAGCTAGCTACCACTCCCCTACCCCCCCGCTAACTAGCGCGGGGGTAATACACCCTCGTTAAATTCTAATGGCTCGCCATTTCAGCTACGCTAAAAGTAATAACCCTTTGTAAATAGCTAAGGTTTGTATGGTTAGGAAAAATACAAATTATCTTCGAATTTGTCATATTTAAACATTATTGATGTTTATATATATTTGTGTATAGAAAATAGTAAGTTTCCTTTGTTTTCGGTGTTGTGCGGTGTGTGTTGTGTACGTCTACTATAGTGATCGCCGGCTTAGCCAGGCCACCACGATCTTTTCTTGATCACGGCCGTTCACTCCTAGGACACCATGGTTGCCTTCGTGGAGCCCAGCCCTTCTCTTGAGGTCGTTCACCTCTTACTCCATACTACGCCTACGATAGCTTCTCAGGACCGAGTCGCTATTTCGTTTTATTTGTCTCAATTATTTTTATGAATATAATTGTGTTTTAACTTTTCAGCTCAGGGCTCACGTCCCTTCGGGGGTCGGTGATCCTTGGAACATTCAAAGTCAGTTGCATAATTATAATGTTATAATTCTGTTTTTGTTAACTTTTTCGTCCCCCCCTCACCCTTCTTTTGTTCTTATGTTTTCTTCCCCTCGTGGTTTTCTCTTCGGAGTTTTCACCCGGGGGAATTCCTGTTAGATAATTATTCTTTTTATTTTACAGTTTACGATGCCGTTTCTTCTTGCCTGTTGCGTGCCTTCGAAGCAGAGCTGTCCTATTTATGCTTGGGGAGTCTGCTGTCGCCGCCGTCTCTCTAGGACATCGTCAGGGGCGTTCGCTTCTCTTAGAAGTTCCCCCGTGACTACTGTCAGCTCTTCAGTGCATCCTAGAACGATAAGGAGGTTCGCCTCCTGGGTAGTTGTTAACTTCCCTTCTACCCTCCCTGGTCCTTAGGCGGTTATGCTCTTGGGGCTGAGCGACCGCCCTTGTGACTTGCTCAAGGGGCTGAGCGGTTGCAAGGCCGGACTATGGTACTAGCGACTATGCTCTCGGGGCCGAGCGGTCACTTCTGTAGCTACGCTCAAGGGGCTGAGCAGCTGCAAGATAAGTCTGGACCTCTCTCGTTCGCGAGGGAGGCCGCCCTAAGGGCTCCTCTTCGGAGGATTGCTCCTTTTGTCTCTTCTACGAAGTGTCTCCTCCTGTTCGCGTGAGAGGACACTCACAGAGACTCCTCTTCGGAGGTTTGTTCCTGTTTACGTCAGCTGATCTCACAGCCCTTGGGAGCTCCATCACCAGTCTCTTCTATGAAGTGCTCACCTCTCTCGTTCGTGAGAGAGGTCACTTATAGAGACTCCTCTTCGGAGGATTGTTCCTGTTGAAACAGCTTGCTGTTCAGTCACTAACACTTCGGTGTTTAGTGACAGGGAAACTTCGGTTTTTCTTTTTCCCTGACTCTTTGGAGTCTCGGAGCTTTTGTTACGCAGTTCCCTCGGACTCTCGTAACTTTAGTCACTTCTACACTTCACTTCGGTGATTAGTGACGGTGAAACTTTGGTTTCTTGTTGCGCTGACCCTTCGGGGTCTTGCAACTATCCCTTTGGGGCCTCTCTACTCAGTCTATGTTAGATCTTGGGCCTCTCTCTGCCTGCTGTATCCTTTCCTGACTGCTGACGCGCCTTGGCGCCCACGCCTCCGTTATCCAACGGGCTCCTCCCTCCGGGGTAGGAGAGACTTTCTCACACCGTAAGTAAGTCCCTCAAGTGCCAGGTATCCCCTGCGCGCCAACGTTCCCTTGTGCGCTAGCGCTCGGCTGTTGTTCCTGCTGTTCCTGAGACTGCCTTACAGAGACACCCCGTCCCAGTTTTCTTTAGGCTGCTACCAACGTTCCCTGCGCATTTGCGCACATCGTTGGGGTTCCCGAGATAGCGCACAGGCGCTCGCCAGCGGTCCAGCCTGCGGTGTCTCTAAGTCTCTTCTATGAAGGACACCTCTCCTGTTCGCTGGAAAGGTTCCTCACAGAGACCACTCCTTGGAGTGTTTAGCAGCCCTTCAGTTGATTGTCGGCTCTGAAGCAGGCCTCCTGGTTCTCTTCAGGGGATGCCCTCCCTTTTAGGGACACATCCCAGTTCCTGATCTACAAGTTAGCCGATCCTTCAACCAAGCGCGCGTGCGTGCTCTCTGACGATCTTCTGTTGCACAGGGGCCTATGAAATTCGCTCGCGTGTAAGCGCTGGAGATCGCCCGCGCGCGGGAAACCGCGATCTTCGAAGATCGTTAGCCGACGACCCTAGCGTGCAAGCACCGACGATCTTCATGCCGCGTAAGCGCCGAAGGTCGTCCCGCGTGTGAGTTAGTTTCCCGTGCGCGATCTTCGAGGCCGTCCGCGCGCGGTTTTCCGCACGCAATTGTCGACGGCCGTTAGCCGGCGATCTTCGAATCCTGCGCTAGGCGCGCAAGCACCGACGATCTTCACAGTACGCGTAAGCGCCAAAGATCGTTCTGTGCGTGGTTCTCTGCACGCGATCGTCGACGGCTTTTAGCCGCCGATCTTCGGATCCGGCGCTAGGCGCGGAAGCGCCGACGATCTTCACAGTACGCTTAAGCGCCAAAGATCGTTCTGTGCGCGGGATGGCTTCCCGCGCGCGACCATTGAGGCTCACGCGATCATCGCACGGATCTTCCGCACGCGGTTTCCCGCGCGCGATCATCGTAGATCGTCCGCACGGGGGCACCAAGGTTTCCCGCGTGCGATCGCCGACTATCTTCTCTCGCGCGCGAGCGCCGACAATCTTCGCACACGCATGAGCGTCGAAGATCGTCCGTGCTCGCGCGAATCGCCGACGATCGTCTTACATAGTTGGAGATCGTACGCGCGCGGGCACCAATGGTTTCTCGCTCACTGTCTCCGACAATCTTCTCTCGCGCTAGCGCCGACGATCTTCGTACACGCGTAGGCGCCGAAGATCGTCAGCGTTATTTCTTCCGCGCTTGGGATGGTTTCCCACACGCAATCGCCGACGGCGCAAGCATCGGCGATCTTTTGTCGCCGAGATCGTTCACTCATGGGATGGTTTCCCTCGCTACCGCCCACGATCTTTCACGCGCAAGCGCCAGCGATCTTTATACGCGCCGAAGTGCGGGGATCGTCCACGTGGGCGCCGATACGCCCACGCTCACGCGGGTACGTGTACATGCGGGCGCGGTTATACTGCTATGCATGTTTCATTCACGCGCTACCCAGATCTGTGCTTTTTGCGTGATCATCAGCGTGATTTTTGGCTCCGTTCTCCGACGCGATCGCGCCCTGATTACATCAGGGCTTATGGGGGTCAGGCCACCTTCGCGTTTCCCTCCCCCGCAGCGCAGAGCAGCGCCCTCTCCGGAGGGGGGGAGGTTTCCGGACAGGTCAAAGGTCTCTTCTCCCTTCATTGCAGATTCTCTATGGGCGAACCCTCATATGTCAACTCCTCCAGAGGATCGAATGATCCTCTTCCCTCCAGAGGGACTCCCTGTCAGCGCGAGGGTTGGTCGGCATCCCTGGTGGGATTCCGTCGTCAGAGCGCTCATGCAGGTGACGAGTCTGTGCCTTCTGACTGGGGTCACTAATCAGTAGCAGCTTCCTCTCCCCTGAAGGGGGTGAGAGGAATCCCTGGCATGGTGTCCCCTCCAAGGACTATCCTGTCCCTCCGCGAGTCCTTACGCAGGCGATGAGCCCTCCTCACACTTCATCTCCCCTCCCCTGTGGATAAGCATTACCCGTCCCCAGGAGGGTCGGAAGACCCGGTCCTCTCCCCCATCACTCCATAGGGAGAATCCCTGCCTCTTCCTGAGAAATCTTCTCGTGCGGAGGGGGCGAAAGCCTTACATCCTTCATTGCTGGGGTCCTGTTTCCCTCCTAGGAAGGATCCTAAGGCCCAGTCTTTTGCAAGGACCCGACAGGATCCAGTTGGACCCTTGGGGCACGTCTACGAGTCTCCCCAGGAAGAGCCTCCGGGGATGAGAGACCTCACTGCCAGTCCATCAGGAGGAGAAGCTCCAGGGGTCGGAACTTGCGTTCTGGGAGGTTCTGACCCTCAGGAGAAACCTCAAGGGGACCCCAGATTTAGAGATTCCTCTTCGGTAAGGGAAGGATACGGTCCGGGACCGAGTCTACTCACCCAAGGGCTCCCTTGGGCCAGTGCAGCTTGCCCTAGTCTCAGGGAATGGGAGCGCCAGAGACTAGGCCGAGGGCCAGCTCTCCGAGCTTGTATCCTTCAATAGGCCCGGTCGGTATCGAGCCCCTCCCTCCTCCCTGGGTAGGGATCGGTGAGGAGACGGGCCCTCCGGGCAGAAGTCCAGTCCATGTCGGAGATACGCTCCCTCCAAGAGGTGGCCAACGGGTTCCGAGGCCTCTTAATCGTCTCCTTCCCTTCTCGACTCTGTACAGGGTTGTCAATCAGTCTCCATTCAGCATAGCGACAGCTGACGCGGTCAGTCTTGCGGTGAGACCACAAGACTTCATGTGTACACTGGTCCGGTAGGACGCGTACTTCCGATCCCGGTTCACCCGTCTTCAAGGAAGTACTTTGGAAGTTCAAGGGCTGTGCTTCGGTATCTCCACAGCACCTCAACAGGTCACCGATACTTCCACTCTGATCTCTTCACGGGCTCTCAGGATCGGCATCCGTCCCCTCCGTTTCCTGGGTGACTGGCCGATCCTAGCAGACTCGAAGGCATCCCCTCTTCGTCATCGGGACAAGCTCCTCGGACTTTGCCAAGTTCTAAAGATCATGGTAGTCCTCGAGGAGTCCTCCCCGCAACCCTCTCAGAGTCTGGTATACCTAAGCCTGGTCTTAGACACCAATCTCCCGAAGCCTTCCCTTCAGGCAACAGGGTACAATGGCGGAGGAAGGTCGCGAGACGTTTCCCCACACGAGAAGACCCTCCAACCCAAGGTGGTTACGTCTTTCCTCCCTGGCCCGTCTGGTTTCCAATAGTCGCCTCAGGATGAGTTCTCTCCAGTGGCGACTCGGGGTGCGGGGAGTCGGGGGCACGACTCCCCCGACGCCGGGACCCCTAGGGGACAACCGGAACAAATGGACCCCCAGGGGTGGGAAGCAGACGAGGATCTACAACAGGGAGTAGACCTTTTCGTTCTTCCCCCAATCTTGATGCTGTTTTCGGACGCGTTAAAGAAAGTTGGGGGGGCCCACGTTCTGAACCACGGGTCCTCAGGCCGGTCGTCAGAACCAGGAAATCCCTTTCTCTAGACCTACTAGAGATGGAAACCGTGTTTCTGTCACTTCAGTAGCTCCACCTAGCCTAGCGGACTACTCTGTGGTTGTGAGGATCAACAACACCACAGTGATGGCTTTCTTGCCCAGACAAGGAGGTACTTTTCGGTACAGTCATCCCATCCTGCGGTAGAGATACCGGGATGGTCCATGTTCCCCTCGTTCTTCTTAGCAGTTCGCTTGATTCCAGGCAAAGGAATGGGCTCGCCGACAGTCTGAGCAGTGCGACACGGGCACCACGTTCCGAGTGGTCTTTGGATCCTCAAGTAGCCGACAAAGTCCTGACTCGGGGGGGCTCCCGCTGTGGACCGGTTCGCTACAGCTCTGAGCTGCAAGCTCCCGCTGTACTGCTCCCCGGTCCCGGATCCCAAGGCCCTCTGGTAGGATGCCTTCCAGCAACGGTATGACAACATCGATGTGTTTTCCTTCCCCCGTTCTGGCGGATGAGGAGAGTACTCTACAGGACCAGAGTTTCGGTCAGTCTCTCAATGACCTCCCTAGCTGCGCTAGGGCCTCTCTCAGGTGGCTCACCAGTCCCTCTGTAACTCCTTACGGAGCCTCCGAGGGAATCCCCCCCCACGTCACCGGTTACTTACATAGCCACATGCCATCATCCTCCGCAAAGCCGTAGCTTGCTCCAACTTCCCGCCGGGAGTCTATCCAGCATCTCCTCAAAGAGAGAGGATTTTCGCAACAAGTTGCGAAAAGGAGGCCTGGACACCTGCGCAAATCTTCCGCAGTAGTCTCCCAGGCGAGGGAGGGAGTTACTGTGGTCAGTGTCGTGGAGAGGGTATCCCTCCACACGATGCTGCTTCCAGCAATAGCAGAGCCCCTCGTGGGATTGCGGGATGAATGTGCCTTTCAGTTTCAAGCTATCCCTCAGCCTTAGGTCTTGCCTCCAGGCTCTAGGGTTAGACATTCCTCCCTCGCTGGAACTCTTACTTCTCATACGAAGCCTTGTCCTCTCCTGCCCTCAGTCGAAGGTGAGACCTCCTCCTTGGGACGTGGTTCGAGTCCTCAAGTCTCTAAAGAGACCCCCTGACGAACCACTACGTAAGGCCCCAGATCACCACCTTACTGGGTAGACAGCGATCCTGCTAGCCTATCTTCAGCCAGGCAAGTCACATGGTCTCTCATGCGACTTTGCCCATTCAGGGGGATAGGGGGAGGCAACATTCAGGTTCGTCCCTGAGGTTTGTTGCCAAGACTCAGAATCCGGGAGTGCCAGACATGCTGTTCGACTCCTTCCAGGTTTCGAGTCTCCGTCCTGTAGCAGATGACCCAGACCATCTCCTACCTTGCCGGTAGGGAGTCTGAGGTGGCGTCTTAAGAGAACGGCTGCAGTTCGTCTCCAGGCTCAAGCCTCGTTCGTGGATCCTGGGAAACGAAGAGAAGGGTCTCCAGGAGTACCATGTCGGCCCGGATTCGCAGGGTATTACACCCAGCCTTGAATCCGGACCCTTCTCCGTCGCATCGCCCTAGAGCCCATGATGTCGGGGCGTAGCTACGTCCCTGCCCTTCATGGAGCATCATTCAGTGACGCAGGCCCTACAAGCGGGGATGTTGAAGTATCAGACCATCTTCTCAGCCCCTTACCTGCAAGACATGACCCACAGGAGGCTCGATACGTTTCTATCGGCCCTGTGGTGGGTTCACAACAGCTGGTCTAAACCTCAAGCTCCTTCATGGACAAGTAGCAGAAGGTTGAGGGTATTGTTACCTGGTGTTAGTCTGCATGAATGAAAAAATCTGTCTGGCCCTTATTCTTTTCTTCATCCTCTCCTCCCTTGGAGAAAGCAGCATCCTGGGTTCTCTGCATAGCTGACCTCAAACCACTGAAGGTAGACCATGCTTCCTTGTGTTCCTAGTATTAGGTGTAATACTGTCATGTCCCCATACCCTGACGAGGTGGTATTGGGAGAGTCCTAGCCTGGATTTCCTTCTGAGGAACTCCAGGCCAACTGCCTGGGACAAGTCACTTTTCACCTTCGCACACACCTTACGTAGGCCGCGGCAGTTTCACAACCGCCAGCGAGGAGCAGGGATTCCCTATTGTCCGAGTACTTGTTCGCTCGAATATGGAATCCCTGGGGAAGCCAAAGCCAGTATGGCCGGGAATTGCCACCCTTCCTAAGGGTTAAGTCACCCCATGTAAATAGTGTGGTTTGTATTTCAGTTACGGAACAAATGACAAATTCGTAGGTAATTTGTATTTTTCCTAACTATACAAACCTTAGCTATTTACACATATATGCCCGCCAGCCCTGTCCCCCAAGATAAGTCCTACCTCTAAGTAAAGTGAGGTAGTGTGAGGGGGAGGGGTAGCAGGCTACCCCTCCCTACCCCCCGCTAACTAGCGGAGGGGTAGTAAACCCTCGTTAAAATTCTTATGGCTCGTCATTCAGCTACACCGAAGTAATCACCCCATGTAAATAGCTAAGGTTTGTATAGTTAGGAAAAATACAAATTACCTACGAATTTGTCATATTACCTCCGCAATCAAAGTTGGGAGGTTATGTTTTTGTTCCTGTGTTTGTGTTTGTTTGTGAACAGCTTCTTGGCCGCAATTTTAATCGTAGTGTAATAAAGCTTGCAGGGATTAACTGTTATGTAAAAAGCTGGAAATGATCAAATTTTTGAAGGTCAACGTCAAAGGTCAAGGTCACGATCAAGCAAAATGTCCAACTCACGTAATCAGCCATAAGTTTGGACATAGTTGTCAGAGGGACTTCAAACTTGGTTTATATTCAAGTGTATGAAAATCACTGCCAATCAATACATGTTAAGGTCAAAGGCTAAGGTGAAGGTCAAGCAAAAGGTAGAGAAATAGGGTGCCGCGGCAGAGGTCTGCGCTCTACTGAGTGCCCCTCTAGTTTTGAATAGGAGTCAAGGTACAATACATTATAACGGACTGTAAAGGTAGTAAGTCAGAAGGGATTTTGTGTATGTACAGTACTGTTATTTGATGATTGAACTATATCAGGTACGAGTGTATTTTCTGTAATTATCAAGTAAGAACTTGACACCGTTGATTACAGATAGCTCATTAAAAGTTTTTGTTTATGGTAATCCTATGACCTTTACAATTAAAGTTATTCTAACCTTGGCAGAATGAGAGTTTATCATGTTTCGATAAAATTTTTCTCATAAACTCATCATTCAATGACTAATCTCTCGCATCCTCATATCTAAAACATATGATAAGCAAGGCAGGTAATTTATAAGTACCTGAGCCTTTCAGTTAGTTGTCATGCTAATACCTGTACTACATTTCTATTGATTAGAGAAAATACAGTGACTGTATGGCTGATTATTTGAAGATTCCTAATGATGTACACATGAAAGGTTTGTTTATGAAACTCCTTTTTCATAAAAGAATAAGTATTTTAAAGAGACTTTAGGTTTATAAATTCTCTATTTCATATAAGAATAAGTATTTTGAAGAGACTTTAGTAATGGTCTTGAAATGAGAGTAATCTTTAAAGAGACTTTAGTAACCGTCTTGAAATGAAATTAATCTTTAAAGAGACTTTAGTAACAGTCTTGAAATGAAAGTAATCTTTAAAGGGACTTTAGTAACAGTCTTTAAATGAAAGTAATCTTTTTAGAGACAGTCCTGAAATGAAAGTAATATTTAAAGAGACTTTAGTAACTGTCTTGAAATGAAAGTAACCTTTAAAGAGACTTTAGTAAGTCTTGAAATGAAAGTAATCTTTAAAGAGAGTTTAGTAACCGTCTTGAAATGAAATTAATCTTTAAAGAGACTTTAGTAACAGTCTTGAAATGAAAGTAATCTTTAAAGGGACTTTAGTAACAGTCTTTAAATGAAAGTAATCTTTTTAGAGACAGTCCTGAAATGAAAGTAATATTTAAAGAGACTTTAGTAACTGTCTTGAAATGAAAGTAACCTTTAAAGAGACTTTAGTAAGTCTTGAAATGAAAGTAATCTTTAAAGAGAGTTTAGTAACAGTCTTGAAATGAAAGTAATCTTTAAAGAGACTTTAGTAACAGTCTTGAAATGATAGTAATCTTTAAAGAGACTTTAGTACCCGTCTTGAAATGAAAGTAATTTTTAAAGAGACTTTAGTAACAGTCTTGAAATGAAAGTAATTTTTAAAGAGACTTTAGTAACCGTCTTGAAATGAAATTAATCTTTAAAGAGACTTTGGTAACGGTCTTGAAATGATAGTAATCTTTAAAGAGACTTTAGTAACAGTCTTGAAATGAAAGTTTTCTTTAAAGATACTTTAAGTCTTGAAATGAAATTAATCTTTAAGGAGAGTTTGGTAACGGTCATGAAATGATAGTAATCTTTAAAGAGACTTTAGTAACCTTCTTAAAATGAAATTAATCTTTAAAGAGACTTCAGTAACAGTCTTGAAATGAAAGTAATCTTTAAAGAGACTTAAGTAACGATTTTGAATTGAAAGTAATCCCATTCTCACAGGTGGTGGAAGTCTCGGCCTCGTACCTCTTGACTATAAAGGCCGAGTCGATTCCTCAACTCCGTTGATACACGGCCACTCGGACCTCATCACAGACTTTTGTTTTTCCCCCTTTGATGATGGGATACTGGCTACGTGCTCCACAGATGCCAATGTAAGTACTACAGTACGAGTGTTGGTTACTTCACAGTCCTTGAGTTTGATAGATGACCGAGTCTTTCATCGAATGTAGAACCCTTTCACATTCAAATTCTGAAGTAATATGTGAAAGAATGCTTTATAGTTTTGTAAATTAAGATAGTTTTTGTAGAATATCATTATTACCAGCCAAGCTACAACCCCAGTTGGAATATCAGGATGCCGTACGCCCAAAGGGCTCCAATAGGGAAAAATAGCCCAGTGAGGAAAGGAAATAAACTGTAAGAGAAGTAATGAATAATGAATATAAAGTATCTCAAGATCAGTAACAACGTTAGAATAGATCTGTCATATATAAAATTTTGTGTGGATCACAAACTTGGATAATTGAAAGTGAGGGAGTTTCTGGTGAATTATTTATTTGTTAGTTATTCATTATTCATTGATACTTTTGTGGTTAGTATCCTGTTTCTTTCCTTTTTAGTCAGCTCAAGTTTTTCGTTTACAACGTACATAAAAAAAGGAAGGATTTTGAATGTTGTAGCATATGCATTTGTGAATTTTGAATGTTGTAGCATATGCATTTGTGAATTTTGAATGTTGTAGCATATGCATTTGTGAATTTTGAATGTTGTAGCATATGCATTTGTGAATTTTGAATGTTGTAGCATATGCATTTGTGAATTTTGAATGTTGTAGCATATGCATTTGTGAATAAGATGGGTTGATACTGTATGTGCCAATACAGAAGGGGCTCAACCTATAAACATTCGACATAGATACATTTGGAGATACAAATTCAACTCCAACGGAAAATTGCAAAAATAAGATAAATAAATACTGTATTAAAACAATATTGTATCATGTAATACAGTAAGCAGATTGACCTTTGTAATAACCTGATATCTATTTCATATGAAACCTGACTATTTGTTGACTTTTGTAGCGGGAAATCATAGGCATGGGATTCAGGTTAGGCCTAACGTAGGTCTAAATTTGACTTATAAACAATTTGACCCACACATATAAACAATTCGACCCACAAATATAAACAATTCGACCCACAAATATAAACAATTTGGCGTACAAACAGCTACTTGAAACCAATTAAGTTCAAGTTGAGGAGCTTCTGTACAGTATATGCATCACTTACATTAGATTGATTTATATTTTGTAATTATTCCCCCAAAAAATATTCTGCCATGTCTATTCCTAATTTTCAAATTGTATTTCTCTTTTTTTTCTTTTTCTTTTTCTTTTTTTAGGTAAGAATTTGGCACATTCCCGAGAATGGATTGAAAGAGTCCCTCTCGAACGCCGAGTACTCCTTACCCCAGTTTGAGAAGAGAGTCGAAAATGTCATGTTTCATCCCACGACAGAGTTTCTATTGAGCGTAGCTTACTTTGACACGGTGAAATTATGGGACATCAAACATGAAAAGGAGCTCTTCAGTGAGTTTTATTCAATACCTAGATATTTTCATCCTAGTTGTTTGTTTGTTTATGAGATTGTGAACTATAGTTTTCCTTTACAGCATTCTAGTTACGCTTGATATTTAGCTTGGCAGCCTTTAAACAGTCTAGAGTGTGAACAGTTAAGATTTTCCTGGGTAACTGTGGTAGATGTCTGTGCTACAGTACAGTAAGTATTTTGATCAGATTAAATGTAAAACCTGTACAGTATTCTCATATGCGGAGACATGCCATAGCTTGACTTATGCTTTAACTGCAAAGCAAATTTGAGAAGACTTCTTCTTGGTGACTGCTGATAGCTACTAGGTGTTTATGTATATTCTTTTTTTTTTGTTTTTGAAGCTCATTTAACTTTTTTGACAGCACTATCATCCCCCCAGAGATATAACTCGAAGTACTGGCACCTTTCTAGCACCTTATTATGTTTCAGCTGCTTTGAGTGGGTCTTTTCTCCGCTGTTTAGCAGTCCAAGCTGATGTGAAGTAAATGTCTCTATTATATCAATCAGTTTTAAAGTAGTGTGAAAAGTTTTAGGTTCATCTTTATCAACAAATATATTATCTCTGTGGCTTCATCTCTCCAAAGTGGATGACAAATAATTGTAAAAAGTGTGTCGTTTTTACCGTCGCATAATCGTGCTTTTCAGTGTGATTTTGTTTTGAATCATTAGACCTTTCCTTTGGCCTTATGCTATTTTTTTTACTAGGAATTATGGAAGCATCTGATAACATTCTTCTTTTGTTTTACTCTCTAACATAGCCCGAGTTCATAAGCTAACTGGTGTCGTGATTGTTGCTTATGAGTATCTTACTAACCTCTTGCCTTGATTCCTTGACTATGCGGCACCATAGGCTTCAGTGGCCATGAAGACCAAGTACAAAACTTATGCTGGAATGGCAGCGGTTCGCTCCTTGTCACATCGTCCAAAGATCGAACTGTTCGAGTCATTGATCCAAGAACCAGTAAAGTGGCCTATGAGGTAGGTGTTTAGATTACATAACTCTTACGTGTTTTATGCTTTAAGGGGGCTTAGTCTGTAGAAGCTGTATTTGTTTATCTATGTTTTGTTTTCTTTTGAACAGTGAGGTTTTATTTTTTAATCTAATTGAAGAAATGTAATCTATTACTCCTTTAAGTATAACATGATTTTTTTTTGTTTTGTTTTCTCTTAAATAGTAAGGTGTAATTTTTTTATTTAATCGAAGAAATATACTCTATTATTCTTTCCAGTATAACATGATTTTATTTTTTTTTTCTTGAATAGTAAGGTGTCTTTTTTAATTTGATTGAGAAAATGTACTCTTATTGTGTTGAGACTTTCAAGTATAACAAGGTTTCGTTTATAGTCCAAATATCTTATTGATTCATAAATTTCTTCATAGGCTGAAGGACACAAAAGTCCGAAGGATTCTCGCATCGTCTGGCTTGGCCACACCGAGCGAATTCTGTCGACGGGATGGGACGCATCTCGCGTTAGGGAAGTGAGGATCAGAGACATTCGTAACTTCAGCAAACCATATAAAGTCCAGCCTTTTGATTCTTCGACTGGGTGAGTAGTCTCAAATTTTCTTGTTCAGGATGTTAAGATGTTTTGGTTTTCTCTAGAAGAATTTTTAAGAGCATACTTTGTACTTCTCATTATATTTCTTTTGGTTTTCTGAATAGGATTTTGTAGAAGTACATAGGAGGTCCCTCACTGACAAACATTTAGAGATAAACACAAATCCAACTGAAAGTAATAAAGATAAGATAAAAGAGATGCTGTAAGAAAATATCACATCATGTATTACAGTAAGCAAAACAACATTTGTACATACATACATACACTTCCCCCAATTTTGGGGGGTAGCCGACATCAACAAAGAAACAAAAACAAAAAGGGGTCCTCTACACTCTACGTTCCTCCCAGCCTAACAAGGGACTCAACCGAGTTCAGCTGGTACTGCTAAGGTGTCACAGCCCACCCTCCCACATTATCCACCACAGATGAAGCTTCATAATGCTGAATCCCCTACTGCTGCTACCTCCGCGGTCATGATATTTATTTCATATGAAACCTGACTATTTACTGAATTTTGTAGGTGGAAATCATAGGCATTGGATGTATGTTAGGTCTGCCCTAGGCCAAAATGTAACACAATTTGACTTACAAACAGCTTTGTGGAACCTATTAAGTTTGAAAGGTGGGGACTTTGTGCAATGGGCACACCTATATTCATCATGTTAATATATGATTCACCTACATTGTTCATATATTATTTGTAAAGATGGAAATGAAAGCAAAACATTATTAAATGTATGGACACCATAGACTCTTAAGGGGGTATACCACTTACATTTTATCTTGCAAGGCATACTGTAGATGGTTCTTATGATTCTAGAAGTTTTGTTCCAGCTGTGACCAAATTGTGAAATGATCTTCCTAATCAAGAAGAAATTCATATTTGTAGTGAATGTTTTTATGTTGAAAAGGCTGACGTAAGCTTCTCGTCATAGTTTATACAATATGACAGATCTATTTTAACATTGTTACTGTTGTAATTTATAAAACAATTATATTTTTTAAGATGAATTGTACAGTTTTATATTGTTTTGAAATACGGTAATATATTTGTTACTGTTGTAATATATAAACAATTACTGTACATTGTTTAAGATGAATTGTAAAGTTTTATATTGTTTTGAAATACGGTAATATTTTATTTCAGTATTTTGATGCCGTTATATGACCCAGATACGAACATGCTGTTTTTGGCTGGCAAAGCTGATGTCAGCATTATGTATTGGGAGGTCACCGATAAAGAACCCTTCCTAACGGAGGGTCTGAAACATAACGGTTAGTGTTGCTCTTCGTATTTAGACGCAAGAGCATCTTCCTTGCTGAGTGCAGCAGTATAGAATGTGATTGCATATATATAGTTCATTCATTTATTCTAAAATTTGTGAAAATGCATGTTTACGTATATCTGAAAATGTAATACCGTAGAATAAAGACACGTACTCTCCATTGGTTTTTCAGGCTCCGTTCAGACGAAAGGCGCATGTTTAGTACCCAAGAGAGGTTTAGATGTCATGTCCGGAGAAGTAAACCGACTTTTACAGCTTACTTCAAATGCAATTATTCCAATAACATACCAAGTACCCAGAAAGGTTAGTATGTAATCTTTTTCTTTAGATGTTTTGTTTAGTGTGTGTTTTGTTAATTATAGTAAAGGAGTTTAGAAATTTGATTTTGCTTTTTCTATTAAGTTTTACAGAAAATTATGTCTCACTTTCGATCTCTCAAGCTCTTTTCATTTCATCTTGGAGGCAGTTAGCTATTGCTTTGCATACCTTTCCTTTAGTGCAGTCTTAGCTAGGTTGAGATATTCATTCAAATTAGATCTACACAATGAGGACAACGAATAACTAATAATAATGGGTGTCCGTGCCTGGAATGCAAATCAAAGTAGGGTTTATTTTATCCATAAATAACTTGTCCTAAATTTAATACAATTTCTTGAGAAATGAATTGCAGAAGACATATCTGATAAGTATCGTAATGTAGTTTTACACTTTAACAACTGTAAGCCTCGAGAAATAAATCATAGAAAAAGGGTTGAGACGAAGGTCTTAGTCATGATGAGAAGTCATGTAGAAAATGTTCAAGGTTGAGGAGAGGATATTACTCATTCCTTATCTAACTCCAGGAAGCCAACTGCACATGCCACTGCTCTGCAAAGCAATGGAAGCATCTTTGCTTTGGATGTGATCTCATACAAAATGTTCCACATCGATTAGTTTCTACTTCCCAGTGTTAATGTCAGTAACGAAGATAGTTATCTTTTCATTCCATGAACATTTAAATTAATCTTATGGCCACATGTACAACCTTATTCATTTATTTGATAATTAGGGTAGTTCCATTTTTAGTTCTAAAAAATTATCAGTAACCTATATCTGGTTATACATTCTTACACATGAAGCATTTACATGCATGATACTTTGCTCAGTATTAGAATAAAAATGTTTTATTTTAATCTCAAATATTTTGTAGGGAAGCTTTGGTTTTTAGTAGAGAATTAATTTTACCTTAGAAATTGGACACATTTTCTCTTGTCTTTGTCTTTATAACCATGACTAGTCCTCTTCCTCATAGGTCTGGAACTCTATCTAGGCATTAATAGGCCTTTTGGATACTGTTCCAAGAAACAAGAACAGATCAGATAAGTATAATACAATAGGCTGTTACAGAACAGAAGTTTCCTTGCAAGTACTGAGCATTACGGCACATGTTAAAACAAAGTACACTTCAGTACATCTCCAGTTGACATTTTTTTCCTGCATTATGATACAAATATCGTAGCTGCCAATGTGGAATTAAAGAGGTCAGATGTTGGACAGAAATCTGACCAGCGTTGTTCCATACTTAATTTCTTAAAAAACAAGACAGGTTTTACATACAAACTTATTACATGCATATGCAAATATTCTTGGTCTTTAAATGTCCCCATATATGAAACTGTTTGATAAAACAATTCAGTTATAGCAAGGCATGTACACCAGTTAGGTTTTCAGGTACCCATCAATCACCTGCCATACATGAGTTACTTTTCATTTGGGTATTATTGAAGTTTCATCGCATTCCCATCTCTCGTTTATCTATGAATTGCTATTTAGGAGAGAGGACAGAGCAACTGAATGCCCCACATATTGACTGAAACTCGAAAAATACTGAAGAATATTTGGGGGGCTACTTTGTCAGGAGTTTAGTCTATGGTAAGTCTGAGATTACGGTTGGTCTGGAGTTTAGGTCATCTCAGCTTATGGGTGTTTTTATGAGTGATGAAAAGTTTCTTTAGAGTGTACAGTAAAGTAATATGCTTTTATTTGTAAGTAGAAGTTTCAAGAAAACAAGAATATATACCTTATCATCATCATCTCCTCCTACGGCTATTGACAAGAAGGGTTTCAATTAGATTTCTCCAGTCGTCTCTATCTTAAGTTTTTAAATCAATACTTTTCTATTCATCATCTACTTCACACTTCATAGCCCACAGCCATGTAGGCCTGGGACTTTTGACTCTTCTAGTGCCTTGTGGAGCCAGTTAAAAGTTTGTAGCCAAGTTAAAAGGTAAGGCGGATGATTGATGGACAATTAAGGCTCCAGATGACTGGTGCACTGTACTGGATCTGATCTTGTGTTTTAAACAGAGTACATTTTCTTGGGACATAGAAACCTCAAATGTGGACGAGCATGAGTGGTAGGATTGTAATGAAGCAAATAGGATTTTTTCTTGATAAGACTGAATTTCTTACTGGGCAGTATAGGTTTTATGACTTACTACTTCAAATTAATTGGACTTTTTTTTTTTTTTTTTTTTTTTTTTTTTTTTTTTTTAAAAAAGAAAAAGTCTGATTCAGAAACTGGGACTTGGAGAATGAAGGCTTTCTGTGCAGATTGGTACAGTATGCGCTTGACCCATTGCTGTGATTTAGACACAGCATTTATTTGGATTTGGCTATGCGTTTAGGGAAAATTTGAGCCATAGCTTTCATCCATCCAAAAATGAACCTTATACCTTAATCCAGTTGCATGTCTGGGAATGATTTTCTTAGCTTGATATTAATTTCTTTCTAACTTAAAGTCCATAGCTTTTAGAAAACATGGCTGAAGATGAATAACCATTATGCTTGGACTTGTAATTCCAAATTGTGCCAGTTACAAATTATCATTTTTTTTAAATTTCAGACATCATTTTACTTCAGTTATCTTTTGTCTACTGGCTTCATGGATAAACCTCCACAGAATTTAGTGTATAGAAAGACTGACTAACCCAGACCTTTGAAAGGATTTCACAAATTGGAATAAAGGTGCTCGTTTTAAAACTAAATCAATTCTGTTTTGTAAGTAAGGGCAGCACATATGTGGCAGCTTGACATTGGTAGGTTATTAGCTAAAGACCTTTAGATGTTGGGTCACCTTGTTGCTTTGAAGAGGTTGGCCAGTTTCTTGAGAAGAGCTATTCATCTTGTAACCATGGTCATTAATAAGAAAATTAAGGAATGAATGATTTGAAGTTCTATGACATTGAAGGTCATTGACGTTAATATCATTTATTATAAATAAAGACTAAAGGAATATTCAATTAAAACCAGAAAAGTGAATATATTATAAAGGTTAAATAGCATTCAGAAGACCTGCTTCTGAAATAAATTTATAAATGCTGCTAGCATTTTACGACAAATCATGTCCAAGGGCCTTAACAAGGATGAACCTGCCATCCTCACCTTGAGCCTCAGATATCTATTTCTTTCTGTGCTATAAATTAGGCATTTAGTCAACAAATGCCTCACTGTCAAGGGTATGAAGGAAATGGAGATAGAGGGGAAAATGTAATTTTTATAACTCATGTGTATGGAAAGAATTGGGAAAAAGCTGGTTTTCCATGATTCCCTACAATACAGGACACACATCACATTGAAAAGCAGAAATGTTTATTGGGAGAATTCTCTTCAGATGCAAGAATTGTTTATAATTAATTCAACCCTAGCTGTTGAGAAATCCTTGTATTATTATTATTATTATTATTATTATTATTATTATTATTATTATTATTACTACTACTTGCTAAGATACAACCCTAGTTGGTAAAGCAGGATGCTATAAGCCCAGGGGCTCCAACAGGGAAAATAGTCCAGTAAGGAAAGTAGATAAGAGATGTAATTAACAATTAAAATATTTTAAGAACAGTCACAACATTAAAGTAAATATTTCATATAAACTATATTTGACCTACTTGTAACTACTCACTTATTGTAGTACATCTCCTATGTATTATTATATTATTATGGTCACTGAATTGTTCAGGCTAAAACCAATTAATTTTTTCTTCAGACATACAGAGAGTTCCATGCTGACATATTTCCTGACACGCCTGGGTACGAGCCTTCGTCGACGATATCCCAGTGGCTTGGCGGTGCTAACATACCTGTTAAGAATATATCTCTTGATCCAGCAAAGAGACCGAACTCCAAGTTCCAGGTAATGCACAACGGTAGAAAAGTTCTGTGACTAAGTTTATAAGGCGCATGAAAGAATTGGAAATCAAGATACTGTATACCATTTTTTTTTATGAATATATTTTGTTTGAATTTTATGGATTTGAAAGTATAGATATTTGCACAGTTGTTTATCACTGCATATTTTGTTTGAATTCTACTGATTTGAAAGTATAGATATTTGCACAGTTGTTTATCACTGCATATTTTGTTTGAATTCTACTGATTTGAAAGTATAGATATTTGCACAGTTGTTTATCACTGCATATTTTGTTTGAATTCTACTGATGTGAAAGTATAGATATTTGTACAGTTGTTTATCACTGCATATTTTGTTTGAATTCTACTGATTTGAAAGTATAGATATTTGCACAGTTTGTTATCACAGCATATTTTGTTTGAATTCTACTGATTTGAAAGTTTAGATATTTGCTGTATACCATTTTTTTTATGAATACTGTATATTGTTTGAATTATACTGATTTAAAAGTACAGATATTTGCTATGTAGTTTGTTATTAGAGAACTAAGGATTATTTCCATTGTTTTTTTTTATATGTTATGTTATGTTAAGGCCAAGGTTTGGGTGGATGGATGGAGTGAAGAAGCTCTGGGTGATAGGAGGATAGATGTGAGAGAGTCAAGAGAGCGTGCTAGAAATAGGAATGAATGGTGAGCGATTGTGACGCAGTTCCGGTAGGCCCTGCTGCTGCCTCCGATGCCTTAGATGACCGCGTAGGTAGCAGCAGTAGGGGATTCAGCATTATGAAGCTTCATCTGTGGTGGATAACGGGGGAGGGTGGGCTGTGGCACCCTAGCAGTACCAGCTGAACTCGGTTGAGTCCCTTGTTAGGCTGGGAGGAACGTAGAGAGTAGAGGTCCCCGTTTTTTGTTTTTGTTTCATTTATTGATGTCGGCTACCCCCCAAAATTGGGGGAAGTGTCTTGGTATATGTATGTATATATGTATGATTAATATTAATCCATTTCTCTCAAAGATCCACCGAGGTCCGTTAAGTAAGCGCGAAGAATCCAAAGTTTCCGATGCTGACACACCTGTCCCGGCACCGAGGTCCCGGATATCCAATGGCACGGAATGCAAACCTGTGAGTGAAGTGAGACCTACGCTATCAAAACCAATGGTTGCGGTTAAGGTAGGGCAAAGATTTTAATGGCTTTAATATCTCTTAGTAGTGCTTTAGATTCTTTTGTGTGTTTCTCTGAGGATTTTTGCATTTTTTATGATAATGGTGGTGGTTTTGATTGATGGTTTCCCTGGTATTTGCTTCTATTAACGTTAGTAGAAATGGATGTTTCGGTGTAGTGATATGCTGGATAACAGAACTGTTGTACTTGTTCTGTGGCACAAGGTGAAGATGCCTTACAGTTAACTATTAGATCTGTTTAAAAATTTTTTTTTTGGCCCGTGTATCTTGTAGTGAAAAAGATTGTAATACTGGTAGGTGTGTTGATGTAACGATACTTACCCATCCAAATAAAAATGTGAGGTTCTGTGAATTTGTGAAGAGCCACTTCTCTCAACTTCCGTTTTCGTCGTTTCCTTCTATTGTTGGAGCCAGTGGATATCGAAAGGAATCTACCTACCACAAAGATGAAATGTGCGAAGTAGAATTAAGGAAGTTATGTCTTGTGGTAATAAGGTTTTTCTTTATGATTTCTTATTGAATAGTACTTGTGCTTTTTTTTTATTCTCATCCAATGTTTTGATTTTGTTAACTGTTTTCATGATAAGAGCTCATGAGCAATTTTTTTTTTTTTATTGTTAAGTGAAACAAGCTATTGTTCGGATCGTCTTGGAAATTATTACTGTTGCGTTATTATTACAGTTTGGTTACTAGTTGTTTCAGTTATATACATAGAATTAGTTATTGGAAAGATTGGATTTTAAAGCATTTTTATGGCTAAAAGCAATGAAACAAGTTAGGTCAACAAATGATTTCGCTGGTCAATGCATGTATGGAATCTTCAAATCTGCCATAAAGCAGATCAGTCTGCAAGAGGAGTTAAACCACTATTTTTCTCCATTTTCCTTAATTTGGCTGTAGAGTAGCTGGGTTTTTTGGAGTCGGAATTTGGCTTTATAATTAAGTAGGAGTTGGTTTTCTTTAGTCTAGTTAGGCTAGGGTTGATTTATTTTTTATGTAGCCTATATTTTATGCAAAGCATGACTAACAAAGGAAAGGAAAGCTATTGCTAATGTATGTGTTCTGTTGGATCAGATTTAAGAAGAAATGACTCCTATGAGATTTGAAATGTCATCTTTACCTTCTTTGCAATTCAAAATGTTATGTAACTGTTCATGAATTCTTTTCACATTGTATATCTTAATCAAAATGTCTGTACTGGATAAATGTAAGGTTATGTTTTTGTATTTGTACTTAAGTGAGTTTATATGGGCAAACAGGATTATAACAATAGTGCTTGTCCGTGAGACCAAAGTTCTTTCGACTTCTTTTTTCTCTATAATGTTGAGGCTGTTTTAGTGACATGTATATGAAGGTGCGCTATACCTTTTTTGGGCTTTTATATTAAAGTTGTGACTCGCTGGTAGGTAGGCAGGCTTTTACTTGGGTCCTGTGGTAGCAACAGAACACAGGTTTCCTGGTATGGCCGAGGTTCCATCTCTGTAAAGCCATAAGTTTGTCGTCATCTTAACAACTTTCGTATATCCGTTATGGCATTCTCTATGCAATAGACTCGTCTGCATTATTATTTACCCCCACCCTAACTAAAGGGGTAAATACATCCTTTGCTACATGAGCTGCTTAAAGCAGTGCGAAGCTTCAAACCTGTGGTATTCCCTGTTTGGTCTAAAGCAGGAGGGCATAGAATTGTATACAAAATTCAGATTGCCTAAGTGTTACTTCTACTGTCAGCACAGTATTTGTGTCGGTTAATATATTTTTATCATATGCCTTTAAAAGAAGGGTGTCTGATGCTTAATCTCAAGAAGCCTTTATTATCTCTGCCAGCGAAGATGGAAGGATGTTATATTTTTGTCCTGTTTGTGTGTTTGTTTGTGAATAGCTTCGTGGTCAATTTTAATCATCAAGATATGAAACTTGCAGGGATTAACTGTCATGCAAAAAATGGAATTGCTTTAATTTTGGAAGGTCAAGGTCAAAGGTCAAGGTCATGGTTAAGCAAAATACCCAATTCACGTAATCCGCCATTAGTTTGGACTTCGTTGTCACAGAGACTTCAAACTTGGTTCATATTTGAGTGTATGAAAATCCACACCAATTAATACATGTTAAGGTCAAAAGTCAAGGTTGAGAAATAAGCTGCCGCGGCAGAGGTCTGCGCTCTACTGAGTGCCCCTCTAGTTTATGTAATTGGCCAGTTACAAGGTTCTTCATGGTTTGACCTTTCCCACTAAAGTCTAGATTCTAATAATGGAATTGTGGTTGCCTGTATATATTTTCTAATCTAAACTATTTTTACCAACTCAGTACAGTACATGCAATGAGAACTCTTGTCTCTTAAACCTATAATTCCTCGTAGCTCAAGGAACAAATGATCCTGGGAAATCGTGGATCTGCACTGCTCTACTGTGACATTTCCTCATTCATTACTTCTGGCTGACTGTCATTTATTTTGTATCTTTTTTGAGGAACCAAATTGTCTGGAACTATTTTGTGCTACAATTAAGGAATAATAAATAATGAATACAGTAACCAGTAATATATATACAAATCTATCTTAGAAGAATTGTATTTTTGAAAATTTTTCCAAGATCGACCTTTTAATTACTTTGGAAGTACCCGTCTGCTATCCTCTATTTGGTTTATTGCATACTGTAGGTCTACAGACATGAGTTTAAAGATTGAGGAGATTTGATGAGACAGCAGTATCTGACTACTGCTTTCCTTGTTTTCAACTTCTACTCAATACTTTAACTGTCAAAGTAGGATTGAAGGGCATAAGAAAAAAGTAATTGCTACTCAATAATTTTCATATGTTGAGTTGTTGTAAAACATCTTGTGGTTTTCAGCTCTTTGCTATGATGAAAATATGTATAGTTGCATATATTTTATCTCATTATATCTTTCTGGATGCTGTGGCAGAAGGGGATATAACTGACTTGAAGGGTTATAATTTTGGATTGGGTTTAAAGGCTATAGTACAGTAGTTGTATTTTATGCTAACTGGTCCGTCTGGTCTTGTATTTTTGGCTATTACTGAACTATCCTGAAAGTAGTTGCTGTTTAGTATTTTGGTTTTAACTAATCAACTTGAAAATAATTCTATGTTTAGAGTTCATATTGTTATTACTATTATCATTACTAGCTAAACTAAACCCCTAGTTGGGAAAAGCAGGATGCAATAAGCCCAAGGGCTCCAACAGGGAAGATAGCTAAGCCAGGAAAGGAAATAAGGAAACGTATAGAATAGTTTTCCTGAGTGTACCCTCAAACAAGAATATGTCCTGGGGGTACATCACTTTAAGAATCACAAAAACTTGGTTGTCCCATGGGGAATAATCTATTCGGAATTATGTGATATGTGAAAACAGTACATTATATTTTACTGTGTCGTTTAGTGTTTATATTTCTGTATGTGTAGTATTTAAAGTTTTAGGGCATATTTCTAATAATATTTAATAGCAGAATACAATCCAGTTTCCAATTGAGTGTTTGTTTTTAAACTATGTACTGTATTTTTGATCACTGATAAAAAGTATAAAGTAGTAGTTTAAAGATATTTGATGTTCTGTATCCATGTGTGATGGAATTGCATTTATATTTGCCTTGTTTCGACCTCACAAGTTAAAGTATAGAAACTGAAGATACTTTTGTGTCTTATGAAACCTTACGCCATGTTCTGGTCTGCTCTTGCAATTTTTATCTTATCCTTGTAGTTCTGTGTAGTTCCAGTTCCTTATATTTGCCGTCTAGTTTTTCCTTCCTTGTTCGATGGATTTTCAACTGTCCTTCCAAACGTTACAGCCAAGTTTCATGCCTGCCAAACCGAGCCCAACACCCAAACCAGCTCTACGTTCCAGCTTCCCCCTCCAAGAAAATAAAAATCTAACCAATGAAGATGATCCTTCTGCCGATACTCCCGTTAAGAAAAACTTGGCTCAACTTCGTAAAAACTTTGAGACAAACGAAGAGGCAAGTGACTGTAGTTGCATGCCTGTGTTTGGGACTCTCTTTCCGTCCCATTTGTTAATAGTTTTCCCTTAGAAGAATTTAGATATTTGACATTTTGGTTTTCTCCCCGTTGAGTAGAAGACAGAGGATAACGTATTGAAAGTTGCCTAATTTTTCCATGCATGCATTTAATTTTGTGAGCACTAAATGCTACCTCTGCATATATATCAGATTTTCAAGGAGATATAAGCTGTAATTATGTGCATGATACTGGAAATGAATTAGGAAGTGCAATTTTAAATGTACATAACCTGTGGTCTTTTGGTGTCACTTCATCTTCTTAAACTTGGTCTCGTGGCTTTTCCGTTTGTGTTAATTACTGTGAATATTATAATCCATGTATCCAGGAGACCGATGGGAATTTTGGTGGCAAATGTATAGAGACCGAAGAAGAGCCAACTAAGCTTCGAGGGATAAGCATATCGCAGCTTCGTAAAAATTACGAAGCGAAAGAAGAACCCAAGGTATGCATTTAGCGTCAAAATCTGCATTGTGCAGTGTTCGAAAATTATGATAAAACTGCACATTTATAGTCGGGGTTCAGCTCCTAGGATATTTTTTTCTTTTCTACTGATTATAAAAGTGTTGCATGCTGAAAGTCATACTTTTTATTTGTTTTATAGTTAGGAAATTCTTCTAACTGTACTTTTCGTTTATTGTACCGTGAATGTATGCATTAAACATACTTCTTAAAAGGAAAAGGAAAAGACTCAGTAGGCAGTATATAATGAGCTTATTATTTTCTTGTGTTGGCTTGTCACTTTTTTATTATGCTTTAGCAATTGTATGTTCCTTTTCTTTTGTTTTTTTTTAGTAGTAGCAGCTTTTGACTTGATGTCTGTCTGGATTCTCTATTGTTTATTTCAGTAGTCAGTAGTTTTCTTGCTTGCATTTTATTGAAACGACAGTTTTTCCTCCATCTAGTAAGTACCATTGTTACAGAATCACTATTGGGTGATAGATTGTGTATATCATTGATGTAAAAACTATCTTTTAAAGAACAAAGTACTGCAAGTGAAAAGAGTTTGAACTTTGAACTTGAACCAAAGTGTAAAATAGATGTCTTAATTTGATTTGATATACTTGCAAGTTGTTTTTAGTGTACAGTATTTCATCAGGTTATATTTAAATGTGTGGTTTTAATAATTAATTTTTTTCATGATTAAATTTATAAAGTTTTTTATCGCTAAATTATGTTTTTTTAACCATGATCAAACTTTATTTTGGGTAACGTCTTTATTCATGCTAGTATTAATAACTTCTGGGGATAATTTCAAAGTAATGTTATTTACCATATCAGGTATGGAAAAGTAGGCGTGAAGAATAGAAAATATGTATAGAATGTATCCATCTTTTGTACCCATTAGAATGATATTTATTAAACCATTTAGGAAGCTGTAGAAGAACCAGAAGAAGAAAACCCCTCCAAGTTGGCATCCATAAGAAAGGCGTTTGAAACTCGCTCGGTCTCTGTTGACGAGAAGATGGTGGAAAGGAGGAGAGAAGAAGTCAGACAGGAACAAACTATACAAGAGGAAGAGAAGGAGAATGTCAGTGTAAGTGATTGCACTAAATGGTAGTTATTTGAATTGATTGAGAATGTTGTGGTGGCCGATGTGGTAATGTCTCTGACTGGTGAACGCCCCACTGGGGTTCGAGTTTCACTTAAACTCGTTAGTTCCTTTGGCCGCTGCAACCTCAAAATCCTTATGATCTAAGAATGGGGGTTTGGGGGAGCTTATAGGTCTATCTGCTGAGTCATCAGCAGCCATTGCCATCCCTCCTTGGTCCTAGCTTGGGCAGAGAGGGGTCTTGGGCACTGAGCATAGGTAATATGGTCAGTCTCTAGGGCATTTCAGCTCAAAAGGGCAAAGGCGATGTTACCGTCCTTTGCCCTTCCATTCATGAGTGGCCTAACCTTTAATCTTGAAAATGGAAACGTTTTATATTTTCGATCGAAGTCATTCTGTTTCTTTGGGAAGAAGCAACTAAATCTAGAATCCTTATGATGAATAATAGATTCATGTAATAAAGAATGAACTAGTTCTCTATACTTGGGCTTCTAAATTTCTAACTCAGTTGTCATCTTTGAAATATCAAGAAGTGATGCTGGTAATGGTTGGGTAATGTCAGATATTTTACAATCCTTCAAATACATTTAGAGTGATTAATGCTTCATCTCATGAAAATTATTTCACCAGTAATTCTACCCTGAACTTTATACACTCTCAGTTGCTCATTTATAACTGTCTGACCCCATCATTGTTGAACCCTTAACCCTGTCAATCCCACTCCTCACCGAAGAATATAGCCCTTAAGCGCCAGGCCTTTTTTCAGAGAAATTTTACTTAGCTCATCCGAGCAAATAAACTATTTGAGCTCAGAATTTACAATCTTTGCTATTGTATAGACAAAAAAAAAAAATTAGATTTTACATTTTCTTTGACATTTTTATGTTCATGAATAATAATGAAGTAAATCCTGGACATTACTGGACATAAAATGCATCCAATGACATTCAGAGTTAACATTTTTTTAGACTTGGTAATATTGTTTGAATGATTTCTTACATTTGGAGTTCCAAACCTTTTTTGAGACTTAGTACTATACAGTAGTTTGAATTATTTCTTGCTTTAGGGTCTCCAAACAGTTTTTAAACTTAGTACTAAAGTATGAATGATTTCTTGCATTGGAATTTCCAGTCCAGTAATTTGAGCATTTTAAGTCAAGTGCCTGATTAAAGAATATGGTAATGATGAAACTATAGAGATTATTATCAACACCATGTAATGTGTGTTGACTTGACATACTGTACAGTTGTCACTTAGCATTCTCTGTGGTTAGGTAACAGATACACATAAATGTAGTAAATTTCAAGGCTGAGTGATTAGGCACCAATGGAGACTCTGCTTATGACTGGTTGGTACCTCTGTTTCAGGACCAGGTAACACTTCGGGAAAACAGCAATCGTGTCAGTGCTGCGGAAAGAAGAAAAACATTTGAGCAACGTATGGCAAGTGTAGAGGAAAAGCCAAGCTCTCCTACTCCTAAAAGAGCAAATGTTACGCGTTCCTTCCGTAAGTTAATCTTGGTGTTATTGGACTCAATTTACTAGTACAGTTTGATAAATCAAGTAGAATCTGAAACATATAAGTAGCTGTTCTTCAGGATCTTTTTTTCGTTTACTCTGTAATTATTAAGCTATTTTTTTATTTGAGAATTATTAGTTGCTGTTAAAGGCTTTTTTACACTGAAATTTTTATTATCTTGAAATTACGACTTGCGTTCCAGGTCGGGTATGCAAGTTCCGTCATTTAAAGGGGACGCCAGGACACAAGAGCACTTGCATAGAAAACCTGAGGGAACTCAGCCGCACAACACCAGGCGAATGCGATGGTCTTGCTGGTATGTTACAAAATAGGTTTTTTTTATTCTTATTGTTGAGGGCTTCATGAATGCATAGAATTGATCATTTGATGTATTTCACAAACACTTTATTTCACTTTCTTATTTCTTGTTAAAAACTGCTTAACCCTTGAAGCAAAAAGGTGTTGATACAAAAAAGAAAATCAATGTATTAGTGTAGCTATTGATACTAAATTTTTTTATTTTTTGGTCAAATAACTCATGATGCTCAGCTCTACTTTACTTAGTTGCTTAGTGCTACCAGGTGTGTAGGTTCTCAACCATTCTACCTCAATGTTGGAAGTTTTATTATTATAACATTTTTTTTATTGTTATGTACTAAAGCTACGTAAGTAAGACGACTGTGGGGTGCAAAAAATGACTAAATGAACTACAAAAGTAATGTAACTGTGGAGTGCATAAAATGGCTAAATGAAACTACATAAGTAATGTGACTGTGGAGTACAAAAACTGGTCAAGTGAAGCTACAAAAGTAACTTGACTGTGGAGTGCAAAAAATGGCCAAATGAGGCTACAAAAGTAACATGACTGTGGAGTGCAAAAAATGACTAAATGAAGCTACAAAAGTAACATAACTGTGGATGGCAAAAATGGCTAAATGAAGCTACAAAAGTAACATGACTGTGGAGGGCAAAAATGGCTAAATAAATCTACATAAGTAACGTGATTAGAGTGCAAAAAATGTCCAAATGAACAAAATGCTGCTTGATCGCTTATTGTCTCGGTTGGGTTACAATTTGTGGTTACCCGCCGAAGGCGCTAGTTATTTACTATGCCTCTATTAGATCTCTATGGGCTTACTGTGTTGTCAAAACCGCATCAATATATCTACATAATATGACATGGTAATTAATATTACATTAGAAAATAAAGTACTGGTGTATCACTATGCAAGGTCATATATTACATCCACTCCCCAACAATCAAGCCTACCAGATTTTTCTCGCCTCACGCAAGGCGTGTCGGATAACGTCGTTCGGTGTGTTAGATTATACAGTACATTTTGATAATTGTACTGAGTAGAGAAGAGGCTATACTGTAAACTAAATTAATGTATATTTGGAATGAATTACCTTTCTTAAAATGAAATGGCAAACTGATCTAGATTTTCTGTTTGGTAATCATTCTTCAAAATCAAATGGATAATCTTTATATCAAATATAAACTGAATAATTGACTAGAAGAGTTGGAAGTCCTAGGCCTACATGGCTGAGGACTATGAAGCGTGAAGTGGGAGATGATGAATGGAGAAGTTTTGATTTAAAAGCACAATATAGAGACGACTGGCGAAATCTAACCTAGGCCCTGTGTCAATAGGGGTATTATTATTATTATTATTATTATTATTATTATTATTATTATTATTATTACTTGCTAAGCTACAACCCTAGCTGGAAAAGCAAGATGCTATAAGCCCAAAGGCTCCAACAGGGAAAATAGCCCAGTGAGGAAATGAAATAAGGAAATAAACTACAAGAGATATTTAAGAATAACAACATTAAAATAAATCTTTCATATATAAACTGTAAGAATTTTTAGCCCCTAATTCATTTTCACCTGTTGAACAACTGAGTTTTTCTTTTCATTCTTCCAGCCAACTCAGAGTTTGTCATATTGCCTTTGAGTGGTCCAGGTGGCAAGCTGTCTGTCATCAAACACAAAAAGCCCGGACGTCTTCCTGATGGTGTCATACCCTCGTTAATGAATACCTCCAATGTTATGGATTTCACTTTTGACCCTTTCAACGATCATACTTTGGCTGTGGGTGAGTGTTTCGACTTCAGATTTAAGGCTTCTGTGTTTTTATGTAACGATAAGTTTGTGTATGAACGACTTCAAATTCTCGTTCTTTATTAGGATTAGGATTTCAGCTTGGCTGGATTTATACTCATATTAAAGAATAAGGGTTTGCACAGTTAAGAAAATTAAAAATTACTTTTGAAGATTTGTGATGTTACGCATAGATTATAAATATTTTTCATGGTTTATTGAAATACAATAGTTTTCTTAATAGACCATAGATTAACTAAATTTTGGAAGGTCAAGGTCACAGTCAAGCAAAATGTCCAATTCTTGTACTCATCCTTAAGTTTGGACATCATTGTCACAGACACTTCATACTTGGTTTATATATGATTGTATGAAAATCCATGCCAATTAATACATGTTAAGGTCAAGGTCAAGGTCGAGAAATAAGGTGCCGCGGCGGAGGTCTGCGCTCTACTGAGTGCCCCTCTAGTTTCAATAAAAATTTCACATGAAAGGACTATTTTTCTCATAGTGCTTCATTTTAACAGCTTGTGATGATGGGAAAATCAATCTTTGGCACATACCTGAAGGAGGGTTGAGTCAGCCGACTAATCAGCCCAATGAAACTTTCATGGATGTGGGATCTTCAGACAAGGTATGTCATTGAAACGTGTCTAAAATTCTCCTTGAATCCAGTGAGGCTTAAGATGTCTTTGATGATCAACTTGAAATTTAACAGAAATATTATGAAAAATTATAGAAGTACTAATACTGTACATACATACATATGTTATAAATCTATTTATGTATTTATATAGTTTTGAAGATTGGTGTACATTATATTGCAGTTAAATACAAAGGCAAAGATTATCGATAACTATTTTTTTATTACTCTTTTTCTGTTTAGAAAGCTAAGGTAAGTGCTGTTTCTGCATTTCTGTTAAAGACTAAATTCTATATTGTATTTCAGGTTACTATTCTCAAATGGCATCCATTAGCTGCCGGTGTGTTAGCAGCGGCAACCGGAGATCTCAACATCAAAATATGGGACATACACAGACAAAGTGTAGCGCTTGTACTTACGGGGCATCCGGATCAGGTAAAATAAACATAAAGTACAAGTTCCTTCAGTGGGTTACCCATTTAATAAAAAACATTTGTTGGAAGGTCAAAGTTTGATATTTTTACAGCTACAGATATCACCCAAAGATTAAGATAATCCAGGAATAACACATTAGATGATGTTGGAAAGGGAAGGTTTGTAGCTGAGAGGAAAGGATCGCTTCACTCAAAGATTCAAATAATCCAGGAATAACACATTAAACAATGTTGGAAAGAGAAGGTTTGTTGCAGAGTGTTGGATCACTTCACTCAAAGATTCGAATAATCCAGGAATAACACATTGAACGATGTTGGAAAGGGAAGGTTTGTAGCCGAGAGTGTTGGATCACTTCACTCATAGATTCAAATAATCCAGGGATAACACATTTGACTATGTTGAAAAGAGAAGGTTTGTAGCTGAGATGGATGGATCGTTAGCAGTTAATTATGAATAGTCTTCATGTGATATGGAACTAATTTCAGTAAGACCCAGGCTGAGGACTGAAACTTGAATTAGGAGATAATGAATGGAGAGGTATTGATTTAAAAGCTCAAGATAGAGACGACTAGCGAAATCTAACCGAGGCCCTTTGCGTCACTAAGAGTGGGAGGAGATGATGATGATATGGAACAATTAGCTTAGCTGCTGTTAATTGGCAATCTGAGACTAAGGAGGACTTAGTTAAAGGGTGCATTGCAGCCATAAGGGCCCATTATGATAATATTGTTAGTATATCAAACTTAGTGTATGGAATTTGCTTCAAAGCTGCACTGAGTTAATTGCAAAATGAAGAGGAGGCACAATTTGCTGGTATTACAGTTTTTGTAATCAAAGTTTGATATTGTGTTCCTCTGATCTTCATGTTTCTGAGATTTTTCAATTTGCCTGTCATGTATCGTACATGTATTATTTCTGTATTGTTCAGTGCGTCTTTTTGAGCTGCTACTCTGAATTGGTATTGTGTATTACAATGCAAAGGCTGTTACATGGACCTTGTAACTTGATATTTCATTCCACTAATTATTTTAGATTTGATGTTAAACTAATATTTGTTGTTAACTAAAAGCTGTATTATTATTTTCATTAATGAACTGATAAAAGGAGATCACAAAAAGTCATTGTATCCTTTTTTAACATATTTTCAATGACCTAATTATTTTAGATTTGATATTAAGTAACAGCTTTAGTTTTGCTCTCATTAGTAAACTGATAACACAAGATTACAAAAAGTCATTGTGTCCCTTTTTAACTGATATTCTCAATGGCCTAATTATTTTATTTTTAATAATGAGTAATAGCTTTAGTTTTGTTCTCATTAGTAAACTGATAATATAAGATCACAAAAAGTCATAATGTCCTTTTTTTAACAGATATTCTCAATGGCATGGAGTCCCTGTGGTCGTTACCTTGCTACCATGTGCCGCGACACCCACATACGTATCTATGAACCAAGGCATTCGTCTGAACCAATAAGTGAGGGAAACGGTCCTGTCGGAGTTCGTGGTGCTAGAATATTGTGGGCATTGAATGGAAAATATTTGGTAACTCTAGGCTTCAGCAAGTAAGTTTTTGATTTTTTTTTAAGCATATACTGTACTCAGTTCTTTGGGAAACCATCAACAGAAATGCATATTATTTACAAGCGTTAAATCACACACAATTTTAATTATTTGAAATCGTGGAAATATCTTTTTAAAGAAACTTTTGTACTTGTTACTACAAGAATTAGGGTTTCCTTGTTGGTTTTGCTATGTGGTTTTAAGGCTTATGTCGGTGAGTGTATCCGAAAAATGAAAGGAAATCTAAAACTAGAGGCCATTGTGGATACTGTAACACACACATATTTGTAAAGAAAGTCAGTACTCCCTCAGTGTCCACACTAATAAGGCTAAGGGGGCCACAAATACATCCAATGGACTATCAAAGTTATAGTGAATACATAACAATAACATTTAGAGATTGCAAACATCCACCAACAATTAGCAAGTCACAGTTATAGAAGTTAAATTTTCTTTAAAACCCTCACTTTTCATTTTATGTTTGTCTTGCTGACAAACAACCCCCCCCCCCAAAAAAAAAAATGTAAATATAACTTCTTTTGATATTGTTCAAATAATAATAATAAATTTTTTATATCATTGCTGTAAAGTATGTTTTCTTTATCTTTGTATTTGTTTGTTTTAAAGTGGAAATGTAGATTATGTTTTAACTTGTAGTATTTTATTTACAGGGTTTCAGAGAGGCAAATTAGTGTGTACAAGTCGACAGACTTAACGAAACCCGCCAACACTGTGGGCATAGACGTCAGTCCAGCCATGCTAATTCCTTTTTATGATCCTGATTCTTCTACTCTCTTCGCTACAGGAAAAGTATGTTTGGAAACAGAAATGCTTCACTTGTTTTGGCAAATGCACCGGCTGTTTTCCTCTTTGAGAGGCTTAAAAATTGTAGTTTAATCATTTTAACCTGAAAGAAAGAATACTAACTTACAAAGTAAATGTAAATATAAGTAAAACAAGTTTAAAACAGGAACATTGTGATATATTTTATGGTAATATGAAAATTCAGAATAGAATGACACCCCACCCGTATGAAATATTTGAGTGTAATGTATAAATGATATATGCAGTTTTATAATATTTATACAAATGTATCTAGATTTTTGTAATTAGTACCTTGGTCTCTCATCTCTTGAGTGTTTTGTTTATATTTTAGTACCCTATTAACTCAATGTATCTACTTAATGTAGCCCTTTTATTTTTAAGCTGAAGTCTTAAGTTAACAGGGATTAGTCTTATCAAATACTAAGTGATTCACCTTTACTTTTCAGGGTGATAGCACTATATATGCCTATGAAATTGGCAGTGATTTCCCACACCTTTTCCCTCTATCACATCATAAGTGTGGTAGTGTCCATCAGGTAAAGTTTTACTGCAGATTGTTTGTTCTGACTATTTCAAATTCATATTATTTATTTTTGTGTTAATGCCACTAATTTTGCTTTAAGGTTTATATATTTGATTATTATAAGTATACAATTTTTCCTTACTCATCTAGTGCTTTTGTTGAAAGTAATGGTGTGGAATTTAACATTAGACTTCAACGTAGCTTTTTAATCTATCCATGAGAGGAAAGAATGCAAAAGGACGCTTATATTAGCTGCTTCATTTTATTATAAATTGAGCCATGTTTGCCTTGATGTTAGTATTATGTAGATCATTATTATTATTATTATTATTATTATTATTATTATTATTATTATTACTACTACTTGCTAAGCTACAGCCCTAGTTGGAAGAGCAGAATACTGTCAGCCTGAGGGCTCCAACAAGGAAAATAGCCCAGTGAGGAAAGGAAACAAGGAAACTATAATTAATTAGATATTTGTTATTAGGAAGACTGTGGCCTCCATAAATATTTTAAATGCACTTACATTTATTCAGTCATTTCCATAATTTTTCATCAGATAAATATGTCAAAATTTATTTATGATTATGAGAAACATTTCATTGATGTAGAAGTTTGAATAATGTGCAAAATAGATTTTTGTTTCTCTAGAAAATGCAACTTTGTCATAAATTGTAACCTTTTGCATAGCCCTTTTGCTTATACTTCATCAGAATATATTGTGATTTTCCTAATATGTATTTCATGGTTAAACTGAATTTCTCATAAACAGATAAATATTGTTTACCTTTGAATATTAATTTGAAAAGTCTTTAATTCAATTAGGGAATGATTTAATTAGGATTTATGAGTTAAGAAAGCAGTCAAGTTTTATTCTACAGTGTTTGTTTTCTTTTATAACAGGGCTTGGTGATGCTTCCAAAACAATTGTGTGATGTGAGGCAGGTGGAGTTTTGTAAAGCTATGCGACTCACCTCGTCTGTTTTAGAGCCTCTCTCCTTCACGGTGCCTAGAGTTAAGGTAAGAAACGTCCCCTACACTTTTTAAGACTTTTGGTTTTTATGTTACACTTTATTATTATTATTATTATTATTATTATTATTATTATTATTATTATTATATTTCTTTGTAATGTTGTCTTCTCCAATGCCGGTTTTCTCAGCGTGTTATTGTTTATTGAGGAATTCCTTTATTCATTCAGAAATATGTGAAGTAAAATATTTAAAATGAACCATGTCAGATTCCAAAGATGATTCAGAGAGAAATGATTTAGTGATGTACAAAGCTGCCAGTAATGATTTTGGTAGTCTCTAAAAGATTTTTTTTCAAACATTTCTTCAAAAATATAAGAATTGTTGAAACTTACCAGATATCTTGTGGATATGAGATGTTTGAAATGAATCTGTGGCCGACATTCACAGCCATTTGTTCTAAGGGTTTACATGGCACCTTCATTCAATTTCAGTGACCTAAAGTTTCATCTCATGGATTTTAATTATTATCGACAATTTTAGCTATGATTATATGTGGTTATTGTTCGAACATTAGTGCATCGAGTGACAATACTCAAAGTTATCATGCATAGGTATACGAATCATGCTAAACCCTCTAGTCATGGAACTGATACAAAATCTAGTGGCAGTCAAAGCGTGGCATTCTTGAAGTGTTTAACCATCTGAAGATCCATTGAAGCACTTGGTGTCACTCATTCATTTTACCATATAGAAAACTTATTCCTCCTTAGTCATCGTTCTAATATAATTTTGATTTTCTTTCTATCCGTATTGTATTGTTAGTTACTCCACAAAGCCTGATGCTTGATGTCATTGCTCCCTCATCAAAATTCATGAACCTGACGACGATTTTATCACGGCTGGGATCATCCGTGTTAATTGTACGGAAAATTCTTCAGTTCTGTAGTGATGTTACCAATGAATCTGGCTTTAAATATTAGTCATATGGTATTCTAACACTATCATAGAGAAATGTAATTCATCTTAATTAGTGAAAACAATGATGGTGATGAGTGATGAAGACTTTTTTTTTTTTTTTTCTTTTTAAAACTTTGTTTTTTTTCATTACTTTTGGTCAAATTGCATTATAACACACATGGAAATAAAATTAATGTACTCCTCTATGCAAAGAAACAAATTATTTTTATTTAAAGAATATTCTATTTTTGATAATTTTTCATTTAAAGAGCAGGTTTACAATTTTACTGTTAAAGTATTATTTCTCCGTTTTTACTTTTTCATTTTTTTAATTATTTTTAATCTGACTGTACAATTATGAAATGCAATTATCTTTGTGAAAATATTCACAAACTAGGTCAAGGTGTTTATTTTAATGTAAGTAACACTATTAACTAAATTTAAAGATAAATTAATGAGCCAGGCATTGGAGAAAATTCATAAACATTAAGTGTCAAATTTGTAAGAGTAAAATATAAATATATTCAGAGATATACATTTACTTCATGTAGAAAAATAATCAGGAAACAAGGTACCACCAAGTAAAGATTTAAGTGATAAATATGTAGTCTTATTTCATCAACCAAACTACTGTATAGAACATTTGCCATATTATTATTATTATTATTATTACTTGCTAAGCTACAACCCTAGTTGGAAAAGCAGAATGCTATAAGCCCAGGGGCCCCAACAGGGAAAATAGCCCAGTGAGGAAAGGAAAGAAGGAAAATAAAATATTTTAAGAAGAGTAACAACATTAAAACAAATATTTCCTATATAAACTATAAAAACTTTAACAAAACAAGAAGAGAAATCAGATAGAATAGTGTGCCCGAGTGTACCCTCATCTTCCACACTCTTGGGTTAGAGATCTCTTACTTGAGGGTACACTCGGGCACACTATTTTATCTTGTTTCTCTTCCTCTTGTTATTTTGTTTTTATAGTTTATATATGAAAGCTTTATTTTAATGTTATTATTGGTCTTCAATTTCTCTTGTTGTTTACCTTATTTCCTTTTCTCACTGGGCTGTTGTTATTGTTCTCTAATTTCTCTTGTAGTTTTCTTTTTTCCTTTCGTCATTGGGATATTTTCCCTTTTGGAGCCCTTGACCGTATAGCCTCCTGCTTTTCCAACTAGGGTTGTAGCTTCGCAAGTAATAATAAAAATGTTAATAATGGGTCTTTTATATTTTCAGACTGAGCTATTCCAAGATGACCTTTTCCCCCCAACATTTGTAAGTTGGGAGCCAGTCATGACAGCCGCTGAATGGCTGGGTGATACCAACCGTCCCCCTCGTACATTATCCTTGAAACCCTCTGATATGGTGAGCTGTAAGTATCGCCGTTCCTTTGTGTTACTGTATTGTCGTTTTTCCGTCAACTATCTATTTATTTACCAAGGCACTTCCCCCAATTTTGGGGGGTAGCCAACATCAAACAATTTAGCAAAAGGGGAACTTTCCTCTCTCTGCTCCTCCCAGCCTGACTAGGGAGTCTGCTGAGTTTGGCTAGTACAGGAGATGTTACTGTTATACCTTGATGTTTGTACAGGAAATGTTACCGTGGTATCTTGAAGCATTTTAATTAGCTCGTGTGTAGGGTCCGTGTGGTCTAGGTAATTATCTATTAGATTGGAAATTATATTTTAGTTCTAAATATAAGAACACAAAATTGTACAGGAAATGTTACCGTGGTACCTTGAAGCATTTTAATTAGCTCGTGTGTAGGGCTCGTGTGATCTAGGTAATTATCTATTAGATTGGAAATTATGTTTTAGTTTTAAATAAAATAACACAAAATCTTGGAATCACACTTTTTGGAATATTCATTTAATGCTCTCAAATCATTTTGAATGTAGAATACCGTATTATTTTATATTCTCATTAGTTTCTGTTATAATTTATGATTTTCAAAAGTTAATAGCATTTAGAAATATAAACTTTTATTATAGCAAATCCTGTTATAATATATTTAATTGAAATTGTGTGTGATATGAAGGTTCCGTCATCTGAAGTTCTGTGGGACAGATTTTGTTATAATGATGTGGATTGTAGAATTAAAATATTTCTGTATTTTGTGTTGATCATCAAACTAGATTGATTAGCCTTATAAAGATTACTGAATCTTCATACTTATAAAGTTATGTATATTTTCCTTTAGAACTAAGAAATTAAGGTTGCACATTTTAAGTCTACATATTTAGTATGATTACTAATGGTGAGTTGAATATGCTGCACACTGTTAATGAAAACTCCTTCCAGTGTCTGAAAGTCGTGAGCAGCAGTCCCCTGTATCCTCTCAGTCGAATAGTGGCGGACCCCACACACACATACGTCATGAAACCCCTCCGTTTTTGAAGGGAATGGTGCCTACAGAAGTCCGACAAACTCAGCACAAGGTTTGACTTAATTTAGTTTTTATAATTATATCCGAAATGGGATTCTGAAGGAATTCAATAACATGCGTTGACTGTTAATAGGCATCGCACATATGGTGTTGTTTTGCATGCTTAACTTGGCACTTATGTTCACTGTGTATAACTTGGTTTTTATTTTTTGATGTACATAGGAGTATATGTTGATAACATTCCCGTAAGACACATTCAATTTGAAATACAGGCAAAGGAACATGTTTAATAATTCCGTGAAGATCTTGGCTAGTTCTTTTTCTTAACATTTTCCTAAGTAAATATACTTTTTTTCAGTGTTCTATTATCTTTCTCTGGGCCCTTACATTTTCCTAAGTAAATATACTTTCGTTTTTCACTGTTCTATTAATGAAAAGCTGAGTCAAACCCTAAAGCGCTTTCTTTTCCTACCATGCTCTTTAAAGTTTATCGTCGTACTGTAATTATCAAGTACAACACAATACATGGTACTTACATAACATAATGTAGTGATAAATCCCTTGATGTTTTGTTTTCTTATCTTGATATTGTGTATTATTTGTGTTTTATCATTGTTAACATTCCATTTAAGATATTACATATTTTAAAAGCATGTTTGGAAGTGGAGAACATACTATATGTTAGTGTACTGTGGATTTAGTTCTTTGAAGCATCTTTAGTCAAGGTTGCAAAGTTTTTCATAGTTTAAAACAGATTTGGGAAAAGCCTGATTTATTAGATCATTTTAGGTTTTTAGCTGGGCTTTACCGGTAATTTTTTTTTCCTACCCTTGATCAAAGTCTTAACCAAAAGTAATCGGGCTGTTGTTAGAAAATGCAAAAATTAACAAAAAATAAGAGCAGTTGTTGGAAAATATTAAACTTAACTAAAAATAAAAGGGCTGTTGTTAAAAAATATAAAACTTAACGAAAAATATAAGGGCTGTTGTTGGAAATTACAAAACTTAACGAAAAATAAGAGGGCTGTTGTTGTAAAATACAAAACTCAATGAGAAATTAGAAGGTTATTGGAGATTACAAAAATTAATGAAAAATTAGAGGGCTGTCGTTGGAAATTACAAAACGTAATACAGTAAAAACAAAATACGAGGGCTGTAGTTGGGAAATACAAAACTTTATGAAAATAAGAGGGTTGTTGTTGGAAAATACAAAAATTAATGAAAAATAAGAGAGCTGTTGTTGGAAAATACAAAAATGTATGAAAAATAAGAGGGCTGTTGTTGGAAAATACAAACCTCAATGAAAAATAAGAGAGCTGTAGTAGGAAAATACAAAACTTAATAAAAAAAATAAGAGGGTTGTTGTTGGAAAAGACAAAAATTAATGAAAAATAAGAGGGCTGTCATTGGAAAATACAAAACATAACAAGAAATAAGATGGCCGTTGTTGGAAAATGCAAAACATACAGTTTTAGAACTTGCAATAAAGTTATGGCCAATAAATATATAAATTATTTCATTTATGCTTCGGCAGGACCGAGTTCCATATATGATTTATTGTCATTGTCGGAGTTGTTGACTAAAGTGAGCTCCCTTTAAAGCTTAAACTTGATACGAATAGAAAATGTCATATAACAATTCTATTTGTTGAAACTCATTTCATCTTTGGTCCTTAAACAGCATTGATTATGACCCTCTAGTAAATATGTTACAGTGTTTGTTTGAGATTTTCAAGAGCCATCGGTTGAAATTAACTTCCGACTGTTATTACAATATTGCAATACACTCACATCTACTCATCTCAGCTATTTCAGTCAAGGGCTACCTATCATCATCATCTCCTACGCCTATTGACGCAAAGGTCCTCAGTTGGATTTTGTCAGTTGTCTCTATCTTGAGCTTTTAAATCAATGCTTCTCCATTCATCATCCCCTACTTCAGACTACATAGTCCTCAGTCATGTAGACCTGGGTCATCCAACTCTTCTAGTGCCTTGTGGAGCCCAGTTGAAAGTTCGGTGAACTAATCTCTCTACCTATTATCAGTTTTTATAAATTGTATATGTATATTTTTCAGTAAATTTCATTTTAGGATATTAGTTATTGCAAAACTGTTTTGTATTTAGTTTTCTAAATACACTAGATCTTGTGATGTTTTATCCTTTCTGGTGTATGTTCCCCTGTGAAATTCTCACTGTTCCCTTATGGAATTCTCACTTCACTTATAAGCATCATACACTCATCCCTTCCTTCGTATAATACACCCTCCTTATCCATGTGTCATTGGCCCCTGGCCGCCCTCAAATTGAATATTCCATGGATATTAGGCAATGTTAACCTGAATGGAGGGCAAGATAAAATTTGTTTAAAAATACAGTACCTGTTGTGATGTGTGTATAGTGCAGAGACAAATGCAGTATAGTACTGTAATATTTATGCGGAAAGAGCTCAAGTGTACCCTCAAGCAAGAGAACTCTAACCCTAGACAGTGGCTCTGTTTTTTAAGGCCACATAATTTAATCATTCTTTATCACATATCGGTGAACATCCAGATATGATTTTAAAAAATGGTACCCGTGAAGTTGCGGAAGGTGAATTCATAGATAAGGAGGGCGTATTGTACTACTAAATTTCACCCGTTCCTTCTCATCTCAAACTGTGCAGTCATATGGTATCTCTTATCCCAGTTTTCCATAAGTAGACCGTGCACTGTTGTGTTTTTGTTGTCTGTTATACATGCCAAGAGATATTTTGCCTTTTTTTATTTGTGTACCTAACATTTCCACTTGACTTGATTTCGTTGTAAGCAATGCTTATAATTTTAGTCATTTTATTTCTATCATTAACTTCAGTTTCAAGTGTAAAGGTGTTTTACTAAGTTTTATCAAATTATTGTCAGAAATTGTTTATTTGATCACAATTCTCTGTAAAAAAAGATATATTCTTTAATTTTTTTTTTTTTAATTTATAGAATGTTAGTGAAAGAAAGGTAATTTTTCAGGTATTAAGATTTTTTTTTTCAAATCACACTCATATTTAAACAAACTCTCCAGATGTATTGAATATCAAGGTCTGAATGTGTATGCATGTGTTTGAGAAAGAGAGAAAAAAAAGTTTTTCTTATAACTTTTTAAGTTTAAAAGGTAAAATCTTTTTCAGACAATTTACTCAAACTAACATCATGTTTTTAGTTTCCTTAATACTACTCTATTTTTTAAGCTATGATTGATAAACATCATGTTAAGAATCAATGCAAATTCTCACTACCACAAAGTCATAATCTAACCTTGCATCAGTGTGGAAAATTTCAGGGTTTTTTCCCAAAGTTTAGTAGTCAAAAACAGATTTTAATTCTTCATTCAGTTATTATTATTATTAGTTTTAACCCTTTTACCCCCAAAGGACGTACTGGTACTTTTCGCAAAAGCCATCCCTTTACCCCCATGGACGTACCGGTACGTCCTTGCAAAAAAGTGCTATAAAAATTATTTTTTTCATATTTATGATAATTTTTTGAGAACATTCAGGCATTTTCCAAGAGAATGAGACCAATCTGACCTCTCTATGACAAAAATTAAGGCTGTTAGAGCAATTTTAAAAAAATATACTGCAAAATGTGCTGGGAAAAAAATAACCCATGGGGGTTAAGGGTTGGAAATTTCCAAATAGCCTGGGGGTTAAAGGGTTAATATTAATACTAGCTAAGGTACAACCGTAGTTGGAAAAGAAAGATGGTTTGAGTTCAAAGGCTCCAAGAGGGAAAATAGCCCAATGAGGAAAGGAAATGAAATAAATGAATGATATGAGAAATAATGAACAACTAAAATATTCAAGTTAAGAACTGGTTTGGCTTCATCTCTTGAAAACATTTTTTGATATTGTGTGTTTTGAATATAAGCCTATATGATTTTCTATTTTGTTTTGTTTAGAAATTTTAATGTTACACTTAAAAATATTTTTAAGTAAGAATAATTAAATTAACGTTTATTTAGGATGGTTTTTATTTGCAATTGATATCAGTGTCTAGTCAATATACACTTTAAGTTTCTGATATGTTTTAGGTTTGTAACTTTGCCTTTTTTTCACTTCAAACATGTTAAATATAGCATTAAGGGATTAAAGCTAGTGCTTGAGGAAAGCATACTGTATTTCCATTGAGAAAGACTGTATTAACAGCTGTAGAAAGACTGTATTAACAGCTGTATTGTGATAACTTTTGGGTACTTTAACAATTTTATTTGACACATTGATTAGACGTGTAGCCTGAAGATTTCTTTATGTAGCTGCTAGGTATTATAAAGTTCATTTTAAATATTTTAAGATTTTCTTTTTACATTAGACCTAAAGATCTTGGAGGCCCAAAGAAGTCTTAAGTATTTAAGGTACCCAGTCATATGTAAACTTATTCACAATCCATAGATATTTATATTAAAATATTTGTTTTTTAAAGGTTGTAGATAGATAATATTTTTAAAATTTCAATCTACATATCAGATATGTTAATGAAAGTTATCTGATAAAAGTTGATCATTGTAATATGCCTTTGATCTCAACATATTTCAAATAGTTATTATTATTGTTCATGGGGGCTTTTAAATCCCCTTTTAAAAAGTAATTGTATTTCTTGGAAAGGCGATGTTAACTTAAGTAATTTAGGAAAATAGTTGCTCAGGTACACACAAACACTCAACTTAATGTCTGCTATGCTCAGTGTCTGTTTATAAAAATGGAGACTGGAAAAAGACAGCATATTCTCATTTTCCCAAATATCCTTTGGCATCTTGATGATGATTGCTCTCTCTCCCCAGCTTGCTAGCTACTTCTGGGTACTCTAAAGTCACTATCGTCTTGTTAAGCTACTGAGGTTCAGACTGTGCAGCATCTCCCCAAGTCATTTTCTTATAGCTTGTTTTGAATTGTCTGCAACCAGATTTGTTTAGCCTTGCAAATATAAATATGCAAATTTCAAAAAGTAACTACCTAGAGTTTGTATAGATGAGATTAATTAAAGCACTATGAAGCAAGTCAAGCTAGGTTATCTTATTTTCTTAGTCGGAAATTGTTCGTTTTATTACCCGAGATGTCTTTAATTTCTTCACGTAAATTTGCTTCCCATGTAAACTTGAGACGTCATTCTTAGATATGCTTAAACAATTCAGATTGATCAGTTATGACTACAATATACTTATTTTTCTTGAAAGTTATGTTCTTATTGGTTTATTTTGTCACAGGGACATGAAATATAGAAGTAATTTTCACCTAATGTAAGGATTTTTCTAATCAAGGAAAGGAAAATTCGATATAAAATCTTTACCATATTTTAATTGGAGATTGGAATATATAAAGTCTCATATTATATATAAATATGGTTAGTAATTATTTAGTTATAAATATGGCTAGTATTATTTAGTTCTTAATTTTTGCATGAAAAGACTATTATACATCAGTTCTTAGCATAGATTAAGCATAATATAGTTTTTTATCCAATCAGAATAGAACGGCTCTCTCGCCCACGTATCCAATCTTATCCCATATCCTTTGAGACAAGGTTAACTCTATTCGGGGCAGGATAGCCGTGGCTTGTTTTAAACACATCCCTGTTTCATACACGATATCTCTTAGGATATTTGCTCTAGGGGATTGAAGCCTGTGATACTTCTTGGGTAGAATTCTCTGGTATATCACTCGCAGAAATATCTAAAGTTCAAAGGTGCCTTTTAGGAACTTCCATTAGGACGCCATGGCTATCTCACCCAAGAATAGACTTTTCCTATGTCAAAATCCATTTTTTAGTTCAATCAGAATAGAATATCATATGTGAACAATTTGCACTACACCAAGCGAAAGGCATTTTAGAGGCAAAAATTGTTTTTTGCATGAAGTTTTTTATGCATGTCATAAAAAATGTATATATTCACATTTATAGGAATTGGGCAACAAATAATTTATTATTTGCTTCTGCATGTAAATTACCCTCTCCTAGCCTGTGTTATACTCCCACAGAACCTTAATGTGCCCGAAGAAGCCCAGGAAACACAAGCAAGGGTATGTTAAGTATATTCTATTTTCGTTTTTATTCTCGCATATGTTCTGTCCCGTTTTTCTAATTGGTTGTGCTGTAATTGCATATTTTAATCTTCTCTCATACATGTACAATTTTGTTCGTAAGGAAATTGTAGAATATCACTAGAAGTTTATATCCCAAGATTGTTTTGATGCAAAAAAACAAGCTCATACACCTTCAAGCTTAAAGATCTTCATGAATAGATACAAATTTATTTTCCCATTGTCCCTTATTACTAACATGAAATTATTACAAAGAACTAAGATAACAGAGAGATTACAATCTGACTGTTTTTCACTTTTATATTTTCTAAAGGACTCAGTCAGTCAGTAAGCAGTATTCAAGATTAGTAGTGTCCTCACAACCACCCACCCCTCTTCCACAGCTTTGTTATTTTCTTTGTTTTAATTTTTTTCTCTTTTCTCCACTCCCAATTGACTTACCAACTTCTGGAACTTTTTCTCTTGTGAATTTCGTTTCCATGTATAAGAATAAATCTTGAATTTTATTTTCCTATTTAAGAATAAATCCTGAATTTTGTTTTCTTGTATAAGATCAAATCCTTTTTTCTTGCCCTAGAATGAAGTCATATTACAATACAGTATATGCAATTTTGCATCTAAGTTTTTATCATCAGCCTAAAATAGCACTTTATAACAAGGTTGATTGAAAAGTCTGACTCTTGAGATTTGACTAGTCTGGTAAAACTATTCTGTGACTATAGTAATATGCTTTTTCCTTATTTCATGTGAAACTTTCATTTCTCTCTTTTAACTTTTAATTTTCCCTTTTTATTCAACATCATCTTTGAATGCCTTCACGAGAGTTAGACCTGTTAGGTTTTAGATTTAAGTAATATTCCATTGGAATAATTAAGCTAAAAATTTGTTTCACCATAAACCCATTGCTTATAATTTAGCCTAAATTTGTCATCAATAAGATCCTTTACGCTTTGCTTCAAGTCATACGTTTAAGAAACTAAAAAAGCAAGAGGATCGTTATCCAGTACGTAGGTTTGTATATAAATGCTCTGATCTTTGAGAGTACTGTACTAGCTAAGAATTTCAATTTTTTTATGAACGTAAATCCTTTGCACCTCAAACCCCCAGGCTTTGCTGATTGTTCTTCTATTTGTACATTTGTTAATCAAATCATTCAGTTGCTCTTATCATTAATCTCATTTATTCTTCATTTGAAAATTCTCATTTGATTTTCAGTTTCAGTTAATATACGTTGAAGCTTTGTTTTGCTTTAGGTAATTATAAACGGCTTTTGTTTTTACTCTTAAAAATCAATATTTTTCTCCAGGTGTATTAAATTATTGGTATTTCTGTCTCACTTTCATTTATGTATTTGTATTTTCTCTTTAAATTGAAGTTTTCAGCTTTATTCATAGATAGTTATGACTTTTATGTTTAACTTTGTTTCTGTTATGTGTTTTTTTTTCAACCCCAGTCTTATTTTGCTCAGATTTTTCTTATAGTTTTTTTTATTTTCAATTGAATTTGTTTCCACTTCCTCCATCTTTGCTTTGTTTACCTTAAGATACCTCACCAAAGCTCTAATGGATACAAAGGTTTGGCAATCCATGTTGTCGAAGTATGTCTGGTTTTGAGGGGTACTCTTATCAACTGTGCTATAGTACTCATTAATTTTTGTTCCCCAGGCTCTTAACAGCCATTGCTTGGCCCTCCTTGGTCCTAGCTTGGGTGGAGAGGGGTCTTAGATGCTTATCATATGTAAAGTATACAGTATATGGTCAGTCTCTAAGGCATTGTCCTGCTTGCTAGAGTAATATCACTGTCCCTTGCCTCTGCCATTCATGAGTGGCCATGAAACTTTTAAGTCTAGTTTGTTCCAACACGGAGTACTTACCTCAAACTACTTTCTTAGGAGGATCTGGGATCTCCTCCCAAACGACCAGAGTTTTGTGTAGTTTACCCTAGTCCCGTTTTCTATGAGGGGTAACCTCAGGTGGAGTGAGATACGCCCTGAGGCTAACCCCAGGTCAGAGAGCATGCTTGCTCAGGTCTCGATCTCCAGTAAGTTCTCTGGTCGCGTCGCAGATAACATCTTGACGCTCTTTCCTTACCCAGTGCGACCCTTTGTGTCCCCGACTCCCCTTTTGTGTCTTATGCGGTTCCCACGTGGACCCATTGTGTTCATTCTATACCCTTTCCTACCCTTATCCTCTGTGTTCGTCGTGTAGGGGCAGCTCATGTTCTCCTACAGCCACGTGTCCAGAGTGCGAGTCCTGGAACGAAGTGCAGTGGGTGCGCTTCGGCACCAAGAAGAAGAAGGTGTCCAAGAGGTCACATAGGAAGACGAGCCTCTCCTCGCCGCTTACTTCTCCCGATGCCTCGTCAAATGGAGCTTCCAGCCACCTTCCTCTACCCAGAATAGGGGACGAGGTAAGTCAGTTGTGGGGAGTCTGAGTGGGTGCGGTATAGCACCAAGAAGAAGGCGACGAAGAGGTCGCCTAAGAAGCCTAGCGTCCCTTCCTCCCTTGCTTCGCTGGGCATCTCGTCTGACAGAGCTTCCCTACCACCCTCCCCTACCCAGAGTAGGGGACGAGGTAAGTCCGTTGCGGGGAAGAGGCTCGCGGCCCTTCCCCAAGAGTCTGATCTTCAGGATAGTGGGGTTGTGGCGTCGTTCCAGACGAGGGAGGGGCGTGGGTGTGTATGGGAGAGGGAGTCCTGGTGCAAGCAGGCTACGTCTCCTCTGATGACCCCATGTGTGGGGAAAAATGTCCCTAATTCTTCTCCAGCCTCTTTGGCGTGTTTTTCAGTCACTTCTGCAGCCGAGGACGTTGCCGAGAAGGAGCCTTCTCTGCCGTCGGACCCCATTGCGTGGGTTCTCCCCCAAGACGAGGTGGTGAGGAAGCTCAGGAGACGAAGGGAGAAGTCCCGCAAGAAGTTGTCGTGTTCTCGCTCCCCCTCGAGGTCGTTCCACGAGATTCGGCGCTCAAGATCCCCCAAGAGCAGTGAGTGGGTGGTGGTTCACCTCGACAGGTTGCTGGAGCTAGCTGCGGTGCTGGGCCCTTCAAGTTGGCGTCCGAGGACGAGCTCCCCGGATAGATACTCCTCTGGCAGCAGCGGCACCCGACGGAGGGACTCATCGTGGCAGGTTCCAGTCGACAGGCGTAAGTCCGCGAAGGTTCCGGCTCCATCCGCCCAGCGAAGGGAGTCACCCCTTCGGTCTAGCAGCCGAGTCCTGACCTCCAAAGGCCACCTAGCTCGTCACGAGCGCAGCCCTCGGCTTTCCTCAACGGGCAGGCCCGCAGATACGAGAGCCTTCGGAAGAGTTGTTGGACCCAGGACGGAGACCCCGTTCCGACGGCGATGCCCGTCCTACGACGTGAACCCCGGCGACCCTACAGCAGGTTCTGGCAGACCGGCATAAGTCCGCGAGGGTTACGACTCCATCCGCCCAGCGAAGAGAGTCGCCCCTTCGGACTGGCCGCCGTGTCCCAGCCTCCAAGACTTCGACAGCCGGGTCTCGGTCGACAGGCATAAGCCTGCGAAGGTTCCAACTTCTCCCGCCCAGCGGAGAGAGTTGCCCCTTCGGACTGGCAGCCTTGTCCCGGCCTCCGGTTCTTCGATGGCCCGCCCTGAACGAAGGAACCAACCATCCAGCACGGGGAAGCCCGCGGCTCCATGGAACTCCGCAGGAGCTCCATCCTTCCAGCGGAGGTAGCTGCTGGCTCGACCCGGCAGCATGGCATCCATACCTGGTACCATGACAGCTCCATTCAGGCTTCGTGGTCAACCGCTGGTATACCAGGGTACTCACACCCCACAGATTCCCCGGGAGGGGGTAGACCCATGACGGCTACCTCCGTCCCAGTGGCTTCATCCGTGATGGAGATAACCGCTCCATCGTCCCGGCCAGCCCCATCGAAGCATTGGAGATGGCCGCTGACACACCCATGACGGCTACCTCTGTCCCGGCGGCTCCATCCATGATGGAGCCAGCCGTGCCATCGTCCCGGCCAGCCCCATCCAAGCATCGGAGGCGGCCGCTGACATGGCAGGGTACTTCAACCCCACGGATTTCCCCGGGAGGGGTTAGACCCATGACGGCTACCTCCGTCCCAGTGGCTTCATCCGTGATGGAGAAACCGCTCCATCGTCCCGGCCAGCCCCATCGAAGCATTGGAGGTGGTCTCTGACACATCCATGACGGCTACCTCTGTCCCGGCGGCTCCATCCTTGATGGAGCCAGCCGTGCCATCGTCCCGGCCAGCCCCATCTAAGCATCGGAGGCGGCCGCTGACATGGCAGGGTACTTAAACCCCACGGATTTCCCCGGGAGTGGGTAGACCCATGAGGGCTACCTCCATCCCCGTGGCTTCATCCGTGATGGAGATAGCCGCTCCATCGTCCCGGCCAGCCCCATCGAAGCATTGGAGGTGGCCGCTGACACACCCATGATGGCTACCTCCTTCCCGGCAGCTCCATCCATGACGGCTACCTCCGTCCCGGCAGCTCCATCCATGACGGCTACCTCCGTCCCGGCAGCTCCATCCATGACGGCTACCTCCGTCCCGGCAGCTCCATCCATGATGTAGCCAGCCGTGCCATCGTCCCGGCGAGCCCCATCCAAGCATCGGAGGCAGCCGCTGACATGGCAGGGTACTTAAACCCCACGGATTTCCCCGGGGAGGGGGTAGACCCATGACGGCTACACCCGTTCCTGACGGCTCCATCCGTGACGAAGGCAAAGTGGTTTTCCCCCTAGCGGGTCGAATGGGGCTGTTGCCTCTCCAGTGCCTGCCTCAGTGGCCGCTGGAGAGAGACCCCCGCACCTTTGCCCAGTGCCTCTTCGGCTCCGTCCGCCCGTCAAATGTAGAAGTTGGCACACGTAATCTTTCCCTTGCCTTGCCCCCGTTCAGGCCGCGGCTCTCGAAGTAGTTAGGAGGGGAGGCCCCCTACTCCTGCCGGCGCCTCAGGTGGGGGGATGCCTCAAACGATCTTGTCAAGCATGGCAGGACCACGGAGCGGATCCGTGGACCGTAGCAGTACTAAAGGAGGGGTACAGGCTGCCCTTCCTAGCGGACCCCCACTTCGGATCCCAGATCAACAGGCGGAGTGGTTGGCACCCAAGGACCCCTTGAGATTAGCAGTATTGCAGGAAGAAGGCTCGGCAATGCTGGCGAAAGGGGCAGTAGAACCAGTCGAGAAACCGAGTCCAGGGTTCTACAACAGGTTCTTCCTGGTGGAGAAGGCGACAGGGTTCTGGAGACCGGTCATAGACCTTTCAGCCCTCAACAATTCATGAGGTCCATAGGCCTTAAAGACGTTTACTTCCAGGTTCCTGTTTATCCCTCCAACAGGAGGTTCCTAAGGGTAAAATGGAGTACCAAAACGTTGCAGTTCAAAACCCTATGCTTCAGACTGTCGACAGCCCTCAGGGTTTCACGAAGGTCTTCGCAACAGTTCCAGGTTGGGTGAACGAACAGGACGTCCGCCAGATTTGGTACCTAGACGACTGGTTGTTGCTTTCAGTCTCAGAGGAAGTACTGAGGGAGCAAGGCGAGAAACTCCTGCAGTTCTGCAACGTCTTGAGTATCATCATCAACCTGGAGAAGTCCCGGCTGATTTCCTCCACCAGGATGACCTACCCAGGGTTGGTTCTAGACTCCCGGATGGCGAGGGCCTTCCCCTCCGCGGAGAAACTGGACACCCTAAAACAGATACTCTGGCCCTTCCTGTCGGGCCAGCCCAGGAGAGCCAAGGACTGGCAAAGACTGATCGGACTCCCCGCACAAGATAGTCCTGGTGTCCCCAGAGACGAAGGAAGTCCTGAGGTGGTGGCAATCGGAATGAACACCCTCAAGGGAATGCCCTTTGCTACCGACCCTCCGGAGATGCTCCTGTTCACGGACGTATCCAAGGAGAGCTGGGGTGCCCATCTTCTCGACAAAACGGCAAAAGGTAAATGGGAAGTCGAGGAGACGAACCTGCACATATACGTGCTGGAGATGAGGACCGTACAAAGAGCGTGCCTAGAGTTCGTCCATCTACCTCGGGGAAGCTCCGTGGCTCCGGGGTGCGACAATGCCACGGTGGTGGCCTACGTGAAAGAGCAAGGAGGACTGAAGTTGAAGGAACGGTGCAGTCTCACGATGGAGTTCCTAGAATGGGCTGAAGTGGAACAAATCAATTTTTCAGCCAGGTTCTCTCCGGGGAAGAGGAACGTCCTGGCCGACGGCCTCAACAGGATGAATCAAGTGGTAGGGTCCGAGTGGTCCCTGCACCCAGAAGTGGTCAAAACCCTCTCCCTGAAGTGGGGCTCGCCAGTGATAGACCTCTTCGCCACGAGACTAAACGCATAGCTCCCCGTGTTTTGTTTTCCTGTGCCAGATCCAGCAGCATCGTTCAAGGACGCCTTCCAATGAGATGGACGGCCAACTTGTGAGTGACTTTGGTAGCGCCCTGGTGGCCAGAGAGAGAGTGGTCCGCGGATCTAAAGGAACTGGCACGCCTTCCACCTGGGCCACTTTCAGACAGACCAGACCTTCTCCGGCAGCCTCACTTCCAGAGGTTCCACGAAAACCCTTGGTCCCCCCTTGACGCGTGGAGGTTATCGAGCGTCTCCTGAAAAAGGAAGGATTTCCACGAGGACGGCATCAAGGATGACAGGGTACCTGAGGCGTTCGTCAGTCGAGGTGTACCAGGCGTAGTGGGCTACCTTTCCTAAGGGGTGCTCCTCGAAGAACATCAGGCCGTTAGGGGCCTCCATTCACGAGATAGCAGACTTCCTGGTCTATCTCAGGGATGAAGTGGGCATGTCCATCCCAAGTCTTCCTCCTGAAGGACATAGACCTGGGTGCCTCCAGGTAGATCTCGACGCTCTTCAAGAGCTTCGAGCAGTCGTTTTCCCCCCAAGCCGTTAGAGTGCCCCAGGGGGATGTGGATAGGGTACTTGAAGATGCTTTTGGAACCTCCCTTCGAGCCTCTAAAAGACATTCTAGATAAGGAGCTCACCCTCAAGGCAGTCTTTCGTTTAGCTCTGGCATCGGCAAAGAGTAGGTGAGATTCTTGGCCTGTCGTACGAGATCTCACACTCGAAGGGCTGGCGAGAAACTACTTTCAGGTTCTTACCCTCCTTCGTAGCCAAGACTCAGAATCCAACTGTTTGGGACCCCAAAGTTGAAGGGTTCTCAGTGCCAGCTATCCCTCGCTCAGACAACCCGAGGGACTTGCAGTATGGCAGTATTTAGGGAGAACAGCTAGACTTCATCCCGAGATCAAGAGTCTGTTCATTTTCCTCGGGTCTGTGAAGAAACCAGTCTCCAAGTACACTTTCTCTTTCTGGATAAGGCAAGGGATCGTCAGGCCCTACAGTAGTGGAGGGGTTCCCTTTCCAGGAAAGCCCAGACCCCGCGGCATTAGGGGTCTAAATACTTCTTTGGCGTTTGAGAAAAATATGGTAGTGGGCCAAATCCTGAGGGTAGGTACTTGGTCTAACCAGTCGACCTTTACGGCTCACTACTTGAAGGACTACTCGAGAAAGTCCCTGAGCGGGTTCTCGCTCGGTCCTGTCATTTCCGCGCTCCAAACGGTTTAAAGGTATAGCCCCAGTGGTAACTGCGGGTAGTAAGTCCAAGAGACACAGGTTCCTTCCTGAGCCCTCTTGTTCTTCCTTCCCCTATTCCCTTACCAGAAATGACTCGGGTAGCCCCCTGAAACTGCCATGGGATACACTATCATTGGAAGGACATGTCTCCTAGGATTCTTGCAGAAGTGAGTTACTTGGACACTTAGATGGTTTTTTTGCGTAGTTTTCCCTATTTTCTTGTGTTTTCTTTGAGGTCAGAAGAACCTAGTCTCCTACCTAGGTTCCTCTTCTATTCTCGTCACGGTCTCTAGGTCCTGAAGGACACTCCCACCTCCTAAGGTATAAGTCTCCTAAAGAAAGTAGTTGGAGGTAAGTACTCCGTGTTGGAACAAATTACAAATTTTAAGTAATTTGTATTTTTCCTAACAGTACTTACCTCGAACTACTTTCGGGTAATGGCCCGCCCATCCTACCCCGAGTGCCTTGCTGGACTTCATAGATACCTAAGCTATCAAGAACTTACTGGAGATCGAGACCTGAGCAAGCATGCTCTCTGACCTGGGGTTAGCCTCAGGGCGTGTCTCACTCCACCCGAGGTTACCCCTCATAGAAAAAGAGACTAGGGTAAACTACACAAAACTCTGGTCGGTTGGGAGGAGATCCCAGATACTCCTAAGAAAGTAGTTCGAGGTAAGTACTGTTAGGAAAAATACAATTTACTTAAAATTTGTGATGTTGTACCTGCTGTGGAACTTTTAATTTTGTAGGAATCATTTCATAGACAATCATAAGTGTGGAGGAGCCAGCTTTGTGTTCAGATGCTGGTTCTTAAGCTTTCATTTCCACTACTGTTTCCTAAGATTTTAGCATTATCATCATTGTTAACAGGTGATACAGGAAAGTTTAAGTTCCTGTTTCCTAAGCTTTTACCAGTACCTTCATTGTTTATGAATGGTACAGGAACAATTAAAGAACCTCGCTCTTCAGATGATGGTATGGCCAAGTGCTTTTCGGTACCACATTTACTTTTTCCCAATAATAATCTATCATACCTCTCAGTCTTGTGGTAGTAGCATGTGATTCATGTGGTCCCTGCTTTTGGGAGGCTCCCAGAATAGTGAATTGACCTTTATCCATTATGGTATTCTCAGCGACATTGTCTCTAGTTAATTGTTTATTTGTACCAAGGTAATTGATAAGTACTTCCCTATGAGCATTAGTCACACCCCAGATAACCCTCTGTTATGCTTGAAATCAAAGATGGACATACTGACCCAAGAGTATAAAAATTTAAAATCTCTTGGGGTCACTTTTGCAAATCAGCATTTTCATTACTGAACATGGCCTCCTAAGAAAATATTTGATTTTCAAGATTAATCTTGATGAACTTGTCGTTTTTTAAATAAACCTAATAATATACTTATAATGCTATTTTCTTCTTCCATCCAATTTCTTCCACCCTGTTGTTCTGATCATATATATATATGGTCAGTTTCTAGGGCATTGTCTTATTCAATAGTGCAGTGTCACTGTCCCTTGCCTCTGGCATTCATGACTTGCCTTTAAACCTTTAAAGTGTTGTTAATCAATAGTTACACACTTAAGTCCATTTCTTTTATCTAAGCTCGAGATTCATGTAATGGGTTAATTCCCTTTCCTACCCAGCGCAAAATAAGAGCAACATTCAAAAGTATGGTTATGCACCATCAGTGCATAAGAAGGATACCCTTTCTTTGAATGCTAGCAACTGACTTTTCTTTTTTAAATTCCATTTAAAATTTACTCATTAAGAGTTGTTTTTGTTTAGCTGTTATTGTTTTTAAAATTCTTTGTATTTAGTGTGAACTGTTAACAATTTCTTGCATCTTCTCTCATCACAGTTAGAAGAGTCTATGAGTCAGCAAATGGATCAGATATCGAAAGCTTTGGAGCAAGATAGGATGGAGGGTGTTGACTCAACAGAATGGGTTAGTATTTGAATTATGTGCGTTGTTGCTGTATTTGATAGTGAAGAAAATACCGATCCAGTTGAAAAACTTTATCGTAAATATTTTGACGAGAGAGGCATTTTTATGAAATTAATAACATTGCACTGCATTTATTTCTTGTTAATTATTTTATTTAATGATGTATTTACAAGTAAATTATCATGGGTCAGCTCTTAAGATTTTGTGGTAGTTTACCACCCCATTATTACATCAATTTATTTTGTCATTAGCGTAAGAAGAAATAATGCAGTACATGTAATGCATTAGACTATCATCGGTAACGAAATAATTCTTTTGTTATTCTAATCATATTATGAATTTTAGAAATGACTTTACTTAGAAATTCTTTGATTTTCTTTATCTTCAGGAGGACTAGAAATAACCAGAGAAGAGATTGGCATTGAGGATGCACATTACAGTGGACCATTTCATTCACCTACATATCGTGGCCTCTGAACCTGATTGCCGATAGTTTTTTAAGTTTAGTTTTTTCCCAAGTCCTTTGTATATTTTAGGAATTCAGTAGCATTCGTCTTAAGATGCAACTTGATCCATCAGTGAAAACCAGGTTTAGATATATTTAGGATCCCCTTTTAATTTTATACGATTATTAAGACATTGTATTGTGTGTTGCTCAACGTGTTATGATATCTGGTATGATATTAAGTAAGGGATGTATTTAGATCTGATCATAGATATCAATTTATTTTAACTTTTAGTACTTTTTTGATGATTGGGAAATCCACTTTTAGTTTTATCAGATTGCTTGCTAAAAAGTAGCATTGCAAACATGATATTTTCAGTGCTGATTATAATTAATTCATGTTAATTATATTTATAACTATACAGTAGTTATAAAAGTGTCATTGAATGTCTTGAGTAATGATTTTGGGACTTTTTTTCCTAGGGAAGATTTTATTAAGTATATACACACAGCACAAGGAGTCTGTGCTGTTTATGGACGTGCTGGTAGCAAGGAAATAGATTTCTTTAACCATATTTTTACTGGCTTTAGTAAAATAAATGTCAAGTCCCTGAGACGTCACCGACTTCATAAGTATTTACACGTGTATGTATAAGAAAGTATGTAAGGTTCATATATCTGATTCACAGTTACCTGTGAGTTCTATTCTGAAAGGGAGACAGTTTTTTTTTTTTATCACAGTGTATTATCATGCAGTTACTTTAATTGAAAGTGTCTCGAGATCACGTCCGTCTTGGGAGACGAGCGATACGTGTGGACGGTACGCGAGATGTTAGTTCGGTCCATGTTGATATACAGTCAAGGAACCCATCTGATGAAAAGTAGTAGTAGCCAAAGAGAAGGCTTTGTCTCTTACCTAACAAGTGCCATTGATGGTTTCAAATTCTTCACTGACTTTGAGAGAAACTTTCTCAATCACACCAGATATTACCTAGTACAAACGGAAAGATTTTATTGACGACTTTATCTAACTGCAATTATTCTCGAGGTGTTAAAAGAAATTGGAGATTGATGGTGCTTTTATTTGTAATTTTCTTTTGTAAGCGATGGTGATATGGCAGAACAAGAATGACATGCATAAGCTGATATGCAGATTGATGTGTAGCTTTAAAATCCTTTTTGAAATGGCCGGAGAATACTTCTCGGCCGTGCTTCGAGTCCCTCTGAAGAAGTCTTGAGATGTGCCATCTTTGGTGCTTATGGCTGTAGCTTTCTATTTTTAGAATCCACTTTTTTATACCCTATTTTTTCAGGATCTGTGTGTTTTTGTATGCTGCATGAATAATTATTTTGCGATCAGGCTATGATGATATCTACTGGTAAAAAAAATTGTGATAAGTAACTGTTCATAGCTTTAATCAGTACTCTGACCAGGAATTAATTGGAGATGTAGCTAGTCTTGAAAGAAAAGAAAATTGAGGATATCACAACTCATTTAGTGAGTATTAGATTAAGTCATTTTTTTCAGCAGCGTTACTTGTAAGGAAAATGTTGTGCATCAAATTATCTAATTCATTTTGCACTCCTTAACTATTCATAAAATTATTTATCAAATTTGGTTAAGGAATCGTAACATGCGTATTGTGTTTGTAATTCTTACAAATGTATTTTTGCAGTAATTTTTTTATACTATAGGGAAATAACCTTCATGAGGTTTTTGAAACTAGCTTTTTGGGGTGATTATGAAGGTACTGTCCAGATTAGTTCAAGAAAATCCAAAATTGTCGTTGCTTAAGTTGCAGTTTCCCCCGGGTTTTCCTGACGAAAAGCTCTCTTCTTTGTTCCTTATATATATACATATATAAGTTTCTCGTTATCTAGGAATTTTTTTTTTCTTTAGCATTATTTCCATCTACATGCACTTGCATGTCAGTAAAAGCATAAGCGTATTCTTAGCTGGAAGGTGGTATGCAGGCCATTGCTCTGATGAGAGAGTCGACTTTGCGCGAAGCAAGTGCTGTATCTGCAAGTATAGTAAATCGAGGAAACGTTACCATCGATGGCTCGCATTTGTAAGGACTGTTGTGGTGTTCGGTTGTGAAGGAATATCTGAGGATTTTGCTTCGTTTCATTTTAGTTTGCAATCCTGCATGCTTTATTTTATATCAAAGATAGTGAATAGTACAGATGGTGTAGTTAAATTATAACTACCATTAAAGTTTTAGCAGTAGAGTTATTACTTTTAAGCTTATAGTATATTGTATTAGATACATTAAGGTTTTTCTACTTCAAAAAGTAAAAAGACTGTAGGAATTTGACAATAGAATATACACTACATATTTATTTTGTCTTTTTTCATATTTATTTATTGTTTCTGTTTTCCACGTAGGTTCCATACTAGATACCAAAATATTTTTTTTCATCTTTTCATACGAGAATTAATGTAGTAATTAACTTTCTTTCCCTGAAAAAAAACTTAGTAGTTTCCCAAGAAATTATTTATTTCCTTTTATCTGGAAATTTCAAACACGATTCAGCATGAAAGTAACTCTGGTACCTCCATGTGTGTGCCAAAGTAGACCGCTGAGTTGTATATCTGAATAGCAAGTAGTGTTCTGTTGGTTTCTTTGGAATGTATCGTTGGTTCTTGTAGTTTTCCGTATGATCTAGTCATGATCAGCTTTTTATTGTGAATAGTTGTGGTCTCTGCCGATTACGATGCAGAATTTTTCATCCTAAATTATAACTAGTCATCTGGGTATATATCCAAATAAGATCCGAGATTGTGAATTTATACCTGTGAGACAGACGACGGTTTTGACAATGTTTTTTTAAACTGCTTTATGATGTCGTACATGGTTGTATGATTCTGCCTTAGTTACCAAGATGAGCTGAAGATTTTCATTTATAGATGGAAATGGACCCAGATAAGCATTGAATGAACTCTATGCATTATCTGCCTTTCAAAGGGTTTGTGGATGACACGCCATTGAAAAAAATCTCTGAGAACTCAGGTAGATCATTGGGTCTTTGTTTTAGATATTACTGTGATGTTGCTATATGATATATCGAAATTGGATTCAAGTTTGTCCTCCTCGAGGATTTTCATTTAGTTTTGTATGTGTATAAGGTACCCTTAGTATAATTCAGTGTGCTCTAAAGTATTGTGTGTATGATTGTAGTACTGCCTAAAGTAATGGCAGAATGGTACATGTACAGTTTCCTTTTAACTTTACAGCAGAATCACACATTTATACATTCGTATCAGTGTGAGTTGAAACGAGTAAATGTACCAGCGCTGTGTACAACCTAAGGTTTTTTTTTTCATTCTACAAATAAGATTTATTTCTATCAGTTTTTTTTTAAAGTTGTGAGTATGGAAATTGAACAAGTGGTGCAGTGTTTGTAAAAACCAGTTTTATCATTTTGTATGCTATTTTTATTTTGATGCCTTTCTCATGAAAGGTCTTAATAGTCAAAGAAGTCTGCACCTCAGATTGGCTCTCATAGGAATATAGCTATTTATTTGCTAGTAGAATGCTTTACCATGAACATATAAAGGAAATTTGTGCCCTCTTTCCAATTTTTATAGTCGGTTTATATTCAGAGGAGTAATCTTATATTTATGGAAAAAGAAACTTTGTTTTGGATAAATAGATTGTAGAGAATGAAACCGCATATCAGATTTTCTCATATTTTTGTAGAAATATAATGATAGGCCCTAATATGATTCAATTAAATCTTCCTTGTAAATTTTGATAGAATTTGAACTGTTTGTTTTGAATGCATTATTAAGGACTAAAGATTAGGTATTATCAAGCAAAATAGATTTGCACCTTAATGTGTAGTTGAATAAGTATTTATTCAAACATAACAATAACAAATTTGTCATCACTTGATAGTTTCCAATTGCCTGGTTAGTAATAGTTTCTGGACCGATGCTAATCTTTTACTGAAGTTGAACACTAAAACTCAAGCTTTGTCAGATATGAAAAAAAAAAAAAAAAAGAAACAGAGATATATGTAAATTAAGACCTTCATGCTTGAAATTTTTTCATTAAGACTCTACAATACAATAGTGTCGGGTATCATGATTATTTCTTTGAACTCCTCCGATGTTCATTCTGTTTTTTCCCCAACAACTTGGTTTCTTGACGTTTACCCCCCAATATTTACATTAATTTACAAGGGTCATGTATCCTTTGAAAGAAAAGAAAATGAGAAAATTTTTAGTAAATTTTGGGGTAAACATCAATAAACCGAGCTTTGTAGAAGCAAATTGAATATCAGGGGAATATAGAAATGGGTTTTATTATTAAAATCACATTTTTATGTCATTTAATGATCCTATATTAAACTAATATGATCAAAATATTATAAATATTCTTGTTTTGCCATAGACTTTCTTATATTCTGGCCCTTGGGGACACCTAACTAAGGAAAGAGGTTGCTACGAGGTGCAGACTTTCTTTTTGTCAATAGATTCACATTTTATTTGAGAATTTGTAATTCACCTAAGTCTTTAGTGTTTGTATTTTTGTAGTTAAGGAAACTGCCAAGAGCATCTTATCTTTGGCTGAACCATGATGTGTGAGTGCTAAGTCCTTTCTTTACAACTCTGTCGTGCAAGAATTACGAGGTGCATTATTAAACTGCAGCTTGTACACGTGGCATGTTTTTTGGTGATTTTATACTGTCTCTTCCACTATTTATATGATAGTTGAGGGTAGTCATTGGTGACATGCATTCCTACTTTTATATTCCATAACCGTTAATCGGAAGGGAAGGAGCACTTTTGTAAACTCTAGATGATACTTCGACGTTTTGGGGGTTCCTTCATAAACAAGTGATATTTTTAGGCTGAGTGTAATGGGGGACCTTTTAGTACATAAAATCTTTTTATTATAGCTATGTTGGGTATAGGGATTACTGAGTAATTAAGGTCTAATTTTGTATGCTGAGGCTTCGTACATTTAAGTGATAATCCTGCGTGATCTTGCATGGGAAGTATAATATTATTGTAATAAGAGTGGTTACCTTGCGACAAGGTTAAGAGAGTTGTGAGTTATTTGTTATTATTTTTTAATGATGATGGCATTAGTTTTTTCTGTTGATTTATCCCTCTGTTTGTTGAAATTTATTTTCATGTGAGTTCATGTTATCTAAAGTTTTTTAGAATCACTTGCTATGATTGTTACCAAGTTATTCAGTATTATTCTTTCAACATTTTACTGCGTTTGAGGTGAAGTAGAATATAATTTTAAGAATGGACATCAAGGAAAGCTATGAATGGCTAGAAGTAAGTCAAGTTATTTGAGTATGTTTTGTTCAGGCTTTGAAAGCTACTTGAACTAGAGGTTGAAACAGTTATGTTAGAAACACTGCCGTACAGAAAGATAAATTGAAAGTGATGTTCAGTAGTGCTGTATTTGTTGCACCGACTGTTCAAAAAAGCCCTCTGCAAGTTCTCTATGGTGTGTTGTGGCCTAATTTAAAAACTATTATAAAATTTTAAAGCCCTTTTTGACCTGTTTTCAAAATAATATCTTAAAATGCTCAAGAGTTACGGTACTTGTTTTATCAAAATTTGAGCCTACTTTTAATTTTCAATACAGTACTGCCCTTTAGTTTATATTTTATATAGCCATTTTTTCCTGCATGGGAGCAATACAAGGATTGTCTCAGCCCTTTACATTTTAAATGTCACTTATTCTTGGTTTATGAGTGTTTGACAAATTACCATGAATTGTGGCAAAGAAACTAAACCAAAGGTCAACTGCAATCCTGTTCTGTGAAATTTATCATTCTTTGTCGCATATACAATAAATTCACCCACTCACTTTTAGTGTCATTTATCCTGCTGTTACTCCTAATTTAATTTTAAGTTTCGGAAAATTTACTTGGTTTTACAAATTGTTTGTGGCTTGGGGTCCTCATTGAAGTTACGACTTATTAAGTATATATGCAAGATATTTGTGACTTGGCATTCTTACTGAGGTTACGACTTGCAAAACAATGTCGAGGGTATTAAAGGTTATCTTTGTCCATTTTACTATCTCTGTTCTTAACCTAAAACAACAAACTGTCAAAATTTAGCTTGCTCCACTTTTCTTTCGTTTTGAATATCTTTCTGGCAAGTCTTACAAAAAATTATATATGTAACACGATGAATATATTAAACTTTAAAATAGGGATGATAGTGTGGTGCTTGTCATTTGAGTACAATTGCTGAAAATAAGTTTTGTAACTTAGATATTTCTTGTTACCTGAAACAGATTAATTAGTCATTTCTATTTTCTTCCTCTCCTTTTGTCCTTTTGTACTATATGAAGAATTGGTACCATCTGAACTTTGGCTCTAGAACATGGAGTGGCAGAATACGTAATGTAATTCCTAATTTGTAAAATTGATTTTGCATCTCATTTGGTAAAAAACAATTATTTTGTCACAAAACTTTACCTTCAATATCTGACTTAACCTCAATTGACTGAAGATTCCTGAATTTAACAATTGCACGATGTCAATCGTAAATGGATGATGAACAACAAGTGAGAGAGATATATAAATCGTTTAAATACGTGTTCTTTGCGAGCCATCTGACACATCATTTGCATCAGCAGACATTCAGGATGTCCAAACGCCGTCTAAGTGAAGGCAAAATAAGTGCATTTGTTCCGTAACTGAATACAAACCACGCTATTTACATGGGGTAATTACTTCGGCGCAGCCGATGTCGAGCCATAAAGTTTTAACGAGGGTTTCCTACCCGACCGCTAGTTAGTGGGGGGGGGGGGTTAGCTTGCTACCCCTCCACCCTCACACACACCGGTAATTCATCCACTTTACTTTTGGCTCGGAGAGACGACAGACCTGTCAGCGCTCTCCTCTCTTTTGACTGCCATAATTTTTGTTTGCTTTTTCTTTCAGTGTTTGTGTGTGAAGTTGGCCTCTATTCTCCTCATGCGGACTTGCCCTGGACTTTCCGGCCGCCCTTGTGGGACCTTTAAGTCGGCCGTAGAAACAGATCCGCACTCCTTATGCCCTCAGTGTAGGGGCCAACGGTGTGATACTGCTAATATGTGTATTGAGTGTAGGGAGTGGTCTACCTCCCAGTGGGAGAGGTTTGCCCGGCGACGTAAGAAGAAGGCCAAAAGGGATCGTTCTCCTTCCGAGGTTTCTCGGGAGAGAAAATCCTAGGTCTTCTTCTTCTGCCGCCCATTCCTCCTCCGAAGCTCCCGCTCGGGCGGCCTCTTCCGAGAGGCCGGCGAGTGGTAGCGTAGACCGTAATGTTGATGTTGTTAACCGATCCCGTGGTAAGGGAGAGGCCGCTGGCCCTCCCCCCCTTGGAGGAGGTCTTTATGTCTAACAATAATCTTTTTCAGCTTTGGGCTAGGGCTTCCTTGGAGCTTCAGGGTTCGCCCTCCAAGGAAGTCCTGTTTGACATGATCAAATGGGGTGCAGCCGCCGAACAATCGTCAACTACAGCGGAGATAGATCCTCTGTCTGTAGTTGACGTAGTTGTTTCGGAAACATCCCATGGGTCTGTCCAAACACCTGTTCCTGTGGCTGCGGTAGCTGAAGGGGGGGGGGGGGGGGGAGATGAGGAAGGTCGTCTCGGGAGACCTGAAACCTGCAACTTTAATCATAGTAATTCATGCATGCTGTAATAATTCCGTAAACAATTACTTAGTAAAATTTGTATATTATAGTTTTGTCTGTGCCTCATGCAGCACTTGATTGAAAGAATTAACATCTTCCCAAGCCTTATCTGGCAAAGAAAAGAATTTTACCAATTTTCAAGAGAACATTGTTTTAATCAAAGCTTGTTTCATTAGTTGTAATA
>NC_090748.1:108358126-108495626 GCF_036898095.1 Palaemon carinicauda
TCAAGGGAGGTCTCTCCTTGGTCAGTGCAACCATGACGTTCCTCTACACACTCCTGGTGTGCTCGAGCTTGGTGATTTTGGAAGTGGCTCACTGCTCGGCTTCTTCTCAGCACCTTAACTCAACGCACCCGTTCATAAGTAAGACTAAACCTAGTGATTTTCATTATATTATTATTATTATTATTATTATTATTATTATTATTATTATTATTATTATTATTATTATTATTATTATTATTATTATTATTATTATTATTAGCTATAAGCTAGAACTCTATATTGAAAAAGTAGGATGCTATTATATGCCCAAGGAGTCCGACGGGAAAAATCCTAGTGAGTCTGTTACACTATTATTATTATTAGCTACTGTATAAGCTACAACCCTATAGCTGAAAAAGCAGAATGCTATAGACCCAAGGAGTCCGAGGGAAAAAGCCCAGTGAGTCTGTTATACTATTATTATTATTGTTTGTTGTTGTTGTTTTTAGTTGTTGTTGTTATTACTAGCCATGAAATGGCTTGGAAAAGCAGGATACTATAAGCCCAAGCACTCCAACAAGGAAAAATAACCCAGTGAGTCTGTCCCACCATTATTATTATTATTATTATTATTATTATTATTATTATTATTATTATTATTATTATTATTATTATTATTATTATTATTATTATTATTATTATTATTATTAGCTATAAGCAAGAACTCTATACTGAAAAAGTAGGATGCTATTATATGCCCAAGAACTCCAACAAGGAAAAATAACCCAGTGAGTCTGTCCCACCATTATTATTATTATTATTATTATTATTATTATTATTATTATTATTATTAGTAGTAGTAGTAGTAGTAGTAGTAGTAGTAGTAGTAGTAGTATAAGCTAGAACTCTACTGTATACTGAAAAAGTAGGATGCTATTATATGCCCAAGGAGTCCGACGGGAAAAATCCCAGTGAGTCTGTTACACTTATTATTATTATTATTATTATTATTATTATTATTATTATTATTATTATTATTATTATTATTATTATTATTATTATTAGCTAAATTACAACCCTAGTTGTAAAAGCAGGATGTTATTAGCCCAAGAGTTCCAACAGGGAAAATTAGCCCAGTGAGGAAAGGAAATAAGGAAATAAACAAACTTTGAGAGAAGTAATGAATAATGAATATAAACATTTATTAATTTAAGATCAATAACAATGTTGTAATAAATTTGTCATATATAAAACATGAAGAGAGACAAATGTCAGCCTGTTCAACATAAGCACATTCTCTGCAAGTTTAAACTTCTGAAATTACACCAAGGAGTATAATTTAACCTAGCTATTTTAATACCTTTGACAAGATATTGGAGAGGTCGCATCAGGCAATCGACCCTTTTATTGTAGGGATAACGGTGGGAAAGAATTTTATGTCCGCAATGTTTAAAAACAGCTTTTTAATTTGATTTCCCAGTCCAACCTCGAGTGCAGCGCGATCCGTCCTGTAGATGCGGTCAGAAGGGCGACTCGAGGATCGTGGGCGGTAACGATGCGCAGATCAACGAATGGCCCTGGCAGGCTGCTATCATGGATGGGCGCAAGCAATTCTGTGGTGGTTCTCTCATCAATGATAGATACATCCTTACTGCAGCTCACTGCACGCAAGTAAGACCAGCTCTCTCTCTCTCTCTCTCTCTCTCTCTCTCTCTCTCTCTCTCTCTCTCTCTCTCTCTCTCTCTCTCTCTCTATATATATATATATATATATATATATATATATATATATATATATATATATATATATATATATATATATATATATATATATATATATATATATATATATATAATGTGTGTGTGTGTGTATGTATATATATAGTCAACGTGAATATAGAAATTTTATCTAAGTATTTTTTATTTAAGGAAAATTGGTTTCAATCACTGGACAGAAGTAAGATCAGCCATACACGAAGATAGTCAACGTGAATATAGAAATTTATCTAAGTATTTTTTTTTTATTTAAGGAAAATTGGTTTCAATTGCTGGACAGAAGATCAGCCATATATGAAGATAGTCAGTGTGAATATAGAAATTTTATTATCTGACTATTTTGCTATTTAAGGGAAATTGGTTTCAATCATTGGACAGAAGTAATATCAGCCATATATGAAGATATTCAACGTGAATATAGAAATTTTATTTTCTAACTATTTTCATTTTAATAATTATTTTTTTTAATCATGAATGTTAGATATGTCCTTAGTTCAGTGCACACAAGTAAGACCAGCCAAGCGTAAAGATATTCTGTTTCAATATAGAAATTTCAAAAACTCACTATTTTCTATTAAAATCAAATTGCTTTAAAAAAAAAAAAAAAAAACATCCAATTTTCTAGGGCTTAAGACCTCGGGATATAACAGTCCGACTAGCTGAACATCGCCTTAGCACTGCTGGAGAAACATCGCTCGTCACCCGAGATGTTAAGAAAATTATCGACCATCGAAATTATATTCCTGGAGATGAAATTAATGACATTTCTCTCCTCCAATTATCATCGCCAGTTGAGGTAAACTAACCAATTTATTCTTGTATAAAAAGATGTATGCTAATACAGTGGTAACGTGTTTACCTAGCATTCGCATGGCGGCAGAACGATCCCGGCCCGGGACTGTGAGTTTAAGCTGTTTACTGGGGAGGCCACTGTCGTGGTTGGGCATCACCGGGCAGGGGGTGGGTTAGGCTTGCCCTAATAATGTTCTGGTGAGCATCTATTCTTTTGAAACTTGGGATGAAACTAGACACCTTTAACATTACTTTAGATTTATACAACTTCTTTAGTGCTATTTTTGAACTATCACACATATACTTCAATACCAAAATTGCATAAAAGTATGAATTTCGGAAAATACTAAAAACTTATTTCTTTTTATTTATTGCATGATTCTCAGTTCACCAAACTATTTTATTTATTTAGAAGCAACCATGAGTGAAATTAATTATTGTATTACGTAAAATTGAATAATAATATGCTTATATCATATTTAACCATGGCCAACACATTTCTATACGTCCAACCTAATGACTTTATAGAATTTGACTAATGAAGTTTTTCACTGAAATAATAACTGATAAAAACAAGCCTAATTTAGATATGAAATGAGTGATATTGTGCCTGGGAAACTATAGATTTAATCTTTATAAGAAGTCATAAATAAACAACTAGTGCCTTTTAAAATTTCTTCCAACTGACAATTGAAATTTTGAAGATTAATTTTTAATATCAAATGTCTGTGTGTATTAGAATTCATAATGTTTCTTGACATTAAATTTTATCAGCATATTTTTGAATAATACGATTTTAAAGGAATTAATCTCATTTTTAGAAAGATAGTCTCATTTTTAAAAAGATAGTCTCATTTTTAGAAAGATAGTCTCATTTTTAGAAAGATAGTCTCATTTTTAGAAAGATAGTCTCAATTTTAGAAAGATAGTCTCATTTTTAAAAAGATAGTCTCATTTTTAGAAAGATAGTCTCATTTTTAAAAAGATAGTCTCATTTTTAAAAAGATAGTCTAATTTTTAAAAAGATAGTCTAATTTTTTAAAAAAAAATAGTCTAATTTTTAAAAAGATAGTCTAATTTTTAAAAAGATAGTCTCATTTTTAGAAAGATAGTCTCATTTTTAAAAAGATAGTCTAATTTTTAGAAAGATAGTCTCATTTTTAGAAAGATAGTCTCATTTTTAGAAAGATAGTCTCATTTCTAAAAAGATAGTCTCAATTTTAGAAAGATAGTCTCATTTTTAAAAAGATAGTCTCATTTTTAGAAAGATAGTCTCATTTTTAAAAAGATAGTCTCATTTTTAAAAAGATAGTCTAATTTTTAGAAAGATAGTCTAATTTTTAAAAAGATAGTCTCCTTTTTAGAAAGATAGTCTAATTTTTAAAAAGATAGTCTAATTTTTAGAAAGATAGTCTAATTTTTAAAAAGATAGTCTCATTTTTAAAAAGATAGTCTCAATTTAAAACTATATATATTCGTGTAAACATACAAGGAAGATATTTACTAGGGATTAGTACATTTTCAATAACTATAGGTGTTACACATTCATCATCATCATCATCATCATCTCTTCCTACGCCTATTGACGCAAAGGGCCTCGTTTAGAATTTGCCAGTCGTCTCTATCTTAAGCTTTTGATTCAATACTTCTCCATTCATCATCTCCTACTTCCTACTTCATAGTCCTCAGCCATGTAGGCCTGGGTCTTCCAACTCTTCTAGTGCCTTGTGGAGCCCAGTTCAAAGTTTGGTGAACTAATTTTTCTCGGGGAGTGCAAAGAGCACGCCCAAACCATCTCCATCTACCCCTCACCATGATCTCATCCACATATAGTGTAATCTCTCTTACTGTAAATAAAAAAGAGAGAAAAAAAAAACGTTTATTTTCAAAGTACAAGTAAATAATACATTAATTGTGTTTATGAAATAAGGGTTTATATGAGGTTAATATTTAACAAGGTTCTATTTTTGACAAATATCTTGATTTAATTTCCTTATGGAAATATTTTATTTGTAGTTCTACAGTATCTGTGATAATGGTTTCGATTGAAGTGACTTGCAAACAACATTTAATTTGATAATTGGATTATGAATGAATTGTAATAAAGATATCCAGCAGTCTTCATCACTATTGCTGGTTATGTGCATGAATGAATAAATTATTATTATTATTATTATTATTATTATTATTATTATTATTATTATTATTATTATTATTATTATTATTATTATTATCCAAGCTACAACTCTAGTCGGAAAAGCAAGATGCTGTAAACCCAAGGACTCCAACAGGGAAAAATAGCCCAGTGAGGAAAGAAAATAAGGAAAGAAATAAGCGATATAAGAAGTAATGAAAAATTGAAACAGATATATTAAAAACAATAACGTTAAAACAGGTATATATTTGATATATAAACTATATAAGGACTTGAAGTTCTCAGACATCCTGACATTGATGGTCATTGATGATTAGACATGTGTACAGAGATCTTCTTATCTGTATATTGATACGATTACGTGTGTGTTATTCATTTTGTCACGCTTTAAAGAAAACGGAAATAATTTCATGGTATACTCTTACAAATTCACAGTAGACTTTGATTACTTAACCAAAGCACATCTTATATAGTTTTCCCAATTTTGTCTTTAGCACCTGACTCTTTTTTAAATATTAGACAAAAAATTGAGTTCCATCAATTTCCATGACTTAGATTGTAAAATTAATCTCGGGACATTTTATTCAAACATGTATAGGTTAGGAACATGATAATTAGTATTGAAAATATAATTCTGTGTAATTTACACGGGTTCTGCTAGTTTATCAATATTACCATATCCCATTCCAGTTCAAACCACAGATTCTTTAATAAGAAAAATCTCCCTCTCACATAACTTCCAAAAAAAAAAATTAATACTGTATTTTAAAGTATAAAATTTAGATGAATTTATTGATTCTTTAAAGTTTTTTCTTTTTATATTTCAGATGAGCAGTACAGTAGTGCCTGTGTGTATGCCCCCACCAAATCCCCGTTATACTAACAAAATGGCGACTATAACTGGATGGGGAGACACAAGCGATGGAGGACCCGCTTCCGATGTCCTGAAGGAAGTCACAGTTAAGGTAACCTTTGGTACAGAGGATATTCCAGTTCGTTTTCTTAACGAAAACTTCATTTTTGATAGAAGGAAAAGTAGATAGGTCTACTAAATTGATATAATTTAAAGTGCAGCCAACAAATGGGTCAGACACAAGACCATATACGGATGGTTTCAAGTTATTTAGTTGGTTCAACATATTTCAAATATGTGGCACAAAGATTTTATAACAAAAGCCCACCTGATATCAGAAGAACTAATGATATAATGATTTTGAAAACTTCACTGTTTTCAGAGTGATATGATTGTATTTATTGTACAATGGAAAGGGTCTATGCCATATGATTTTTCAAAGAATGTATACAATTAAACTTTTCGTGCAAAGTGGGGCCATAAAAGCCCTCTTAAAAGTAAGCATGTAAGAGCCAAGTTTGATTTGTTTCCCCAGGTTATGTCAAATGCAGCTTGTCGGCGGCTTTCGTATGGAAGTGCTATCAAGAAAACTATGCTGTGTGCTGCTGGGGATGGTAAAGACTCTTGCCAAGGTGACTCTGGTGGACCATTGGTCTTCATGGATGGAGGTGGAAACTATGACCAGGTTAGTCAGAGTCTCCTGTTAATTGTGTTAATTAGGGGTTGTTGTGGCCTGATCGGTAACGTCTCTGCCTTGTGTTTGCCAGCCGGGGGTTCGAGTCCCGCTCAGACTCGATAGTGCCATTAGTGTCTGCATCCTTACCATCCTTGTGAGCTAAGGTTGGGGGGTTTTGGGGAGCCTATAGGTCTATCTGCTGAGTCATCAGCAGCCACTTGCCTGGCCCTCCTTGATCCTAGCTTGGGTGGAGAGGAGGCTTGGGCACTGATCATATATGTTAGTCTCTAGGGCATTGTCCTGCTTACTAGGGCAATGTCACTGTCCCTTGCCTCTGCCATTCATGAGCGACCATTAAGCCTTTTAAACTATGGCCTGGTTAGTCCCAGTCTCAAGTTATATCAGAACTATGACAGGGTGTAGCTCAAGTCTCAGGTTTTATCATAACTAAGACCAGGAAATTAGCCCAAATCGCAAGTTATATCAGTAGTTTGATATTCTCTGAACGAGTTTCATAGTGAAAGATAGTTATGGCATAATTTTTCTATATAATCTCATATGTGGCCCCAAGGCTATACTGTACTACAAGCTCTCACTAGACATCCGGAAGACTAAAGATATTAAGGATTTCGAGAAAAAACCTGAAGACTCTCTTGTTTTCTAAATGTCTCATTAATGTGGATTTGAAAATCAATATGGAATATGCTTTGCAATACTCTAAATACCTAAGACTGTATATGACAAACAGATATTTTAGGTCCTTCAGGGCACAGGGTTTCCATGTGTGATAGGACCAGGAAAACAGTCTTTGAAATAAAGTAAAGTAAGATGCACATGGGAGAAGTACAAGAGGAAGGCCAAGGTTTGGGTGGATGGATGGAGTGAATGAAGCTCTGGGTGATAGGAGGATAGATGTGAGAGAGGCAAGAGAGCGTGCTGGAAATAGGAATGAATGGCGAGCGATTGTGACGCAGTTCCGGTAGGCCCTGCTGCTTCCTCCGGTGCCTTAGATGACCTCGGAGAGAGCAGCAGTAGGGGATTCAGTGTTATGAAGCTTCATCTGTGGTGGATAATGTGGGAAGATGGGCTGTGGCACCCTAGCAGTACCAGCTGAACTCGGTTGAGTCCCTTGTTAGGCTGGGAGGAACGTAGAGAGTAGAGGTCCCCTTTTTTGTTTTGTTTCATTTGTTGATGTCGGCTACCCCCCAAAATTGGGGGAAGTGCCTTGGTATATTTATGTATGTAAGATGCACATGGTAGGCCGATGTTTAAAGTATTGCTACCTCTCACAAAAAGAGGCAGTTTTTTAGGCAGATGGTATTTAACTTTGCAAAATGGGGTAGAAGATACAAGGTGCTAGATCTTATAAACAGAGGGAATGAATTATCTATTTCAAACCATAGTTGACCAGCTCAGCAACTTCCACTTGCACTGAAAGGTTATTAAAAATTATTCTATTGGTGCTATGGCATTTTGTCAAAATGCCCCTATCTGGAGAAAACCTCCGACAATCTACAGAAGAAGAAACGACAGTTAATATGTTTTATTAAGGATTAAGAAAATCTTAACTTTATAACTGTTTTTTTTTTTCACTAAGAATTATATTTTGGTGCTATGGCAATTTGTCTGGAGAAAACCTCCGACAATCTACAGAAGAAGAAATGATAGTTAATATGTTTTATTAAGATTTAAGAAAGTCCTCTTAGCTTTAACCTATATTTGATTATATTTTAATCGCCAGATCGGAGTCGTGAGCTGGGGATATGGTTGCGCCGAGAAAGGTTATCCAGGTGTCTATACCAGAGTCAATGAATACCTCAATTGGATCAGAGCCAACGCAGCTGATGGAATATACTGCAAAGGATCTGCTCCTTAGGTCATGCGGAAGAAGAATCAACTTTAGATGAAAACAATATCAATATATAAAGTAAAACTGAATTTTAAAATCTTGGCAATTTAGTAAAATCATTCAATTTCATAAAATAGTATCATTAATAATCCCTTCTTCGTATTTCATGAATCCTGGTAGTACTATACTCATTTTTTTTTAGTGAGGCAGATGTGCACCGACTCGCAGCGGGTGCCCTTTTAGCTCGGAAAAATTTCCTGCTATATGATTGGTTAGAATGATCGTGTCCAACCAATCAGCGGTCAGAAAACTTTTCCGAGCTGAAAGAGCACCCCTGCGAGTCGGTGCAAATCTGCCTCACTAAAAAATATTGACTATAGATACATGTATTATTCAGAAACGGTAAATCTAGAAATACTGATGTCACTATGGAAAGAAGTGAACTGAAGTATGTGAATTACAATGATAGACAAAAGAAAAAATAAATAAAAAAAAAAAGTTAAAGGAAGAATTTTTAAAATATCTGACTTGTATTAGTTTTAATGTTTCTTTTCATTAGTAATTATTGTTCTTATTACATCCACAAGCATATTCATTATAAATTTTAATATGTTAATGTATTCATTTATGTATAGCAAAAAAAAGAAATATGCATATGCACATATCTTAAAATGAAAAGAGTTATTTAATTAATGAGTCTATATAATTTCAGAGAGAGAGAGAGAGAGAGAGAGAGAGAGAGAGAGAGAGAGAGAGAGAGAGAGAGAGAGAGAGAGAGAGAGAGAGAGAGAGAGAGAGAGTGTGTGTGTGTGTGTGTGTGTGTCTGGATAATTGTGTAAACCATCTACCGTGTCATTTTAGAATAGGTCTAAATTATCTACATAAGCTTGCCCCATTCTGAAACATAATAATTAAACTATAAAAAGAATATATAGGCAAGGAATCATTCTAGCAGATATTGTAAATTATTGAAGCAGAAAGTTTTGATTCCAATAGAGATAGTTCGAAAAAGTAAAACAAAAATCGATAAACATGAAGGAAAACATATAAATAATATTTTCTTCGTACCTCACAACTTAAGCACCTATAGTCAATTTCTTTTAGCGAGGCAGATTTGCACCGAATCGCAGCGGTGCCCTTTTTTAGCTCGGAAAAGTTTCCTGACCGCTGATTGGTTGGACAAGATAATTCTAACCAATCAGCGATCAGGAAAATTTTCCGAGCTAAAAGGGCACCGCTACGAGTCGGTGCAAATCTGCCTCGCTAAAAGAAATGGACAATATGTATATATATATATATATATATATATATATATATATATATATATATATATATATATATATATATATATATATATATATATATATATATATATATATATATATATATATCCATAAGTTAAGGACGAAATATGGAATTTTTGAGGAAAAAAAACATCACAGATAGAATAAATTTATAAAAATAAAACTTAAAAAACGAGAGCTATATCGATTAGGTTGAGAATTCTGGTGATTTATTATACTGAAAAGGGTAAAAATGCTGTACTATAGCTTTTAGAAACGTTGACCACCAATTCTGATAGAAAAGAAAGCAGAAATGAAACATGAAAATCGATATTCAAGTTTTCTAAGTGCTTCGATAATGTGAGTTTGACAATTAAATTGGAATATGGTGTGTGATATTCTGAAGTATCTAAGAATGTATACGACAAACAGAGCTTATAGTTTCTGTAGAGTACGCTGTTTCCATGTGGGACAGGACCTGGAAACATCCCTTTAAAATAAGGGTAGGCCTACATAAAAAAAGAAAGGAAAAAAGGCCTAGGCCTATACATTAAGTTACCCTAGGAATTGAGCATATACGAACTTGAGTACATTTAAGAGGAAAAGAAATTAAGTACATTTGATCTAAAATAAGAGTAGAGGACCTCATTAATAAAGAGGAAATTGTTCAGTGGATAATTTCCTCTTGGTAAGGGTAGAATAGACTCTCTAGCTATTGTAAGCAGCTATTCTAGGAGAAGGACACTCCAAAATCAAACCATTGTTCTCTAGTCTAGGGTAGTGCCATAGCCTCTGTACCATGGTCTTCTACTGTCTTGAGTCAGAGTTCTCTTGCTTGATGGTGCGCTTGGGCATGCAGTTCTGTCTAGTTTTTCTCCCTCTTTTTTGTTAATGTTTTTGTGGTTTGTATAGGAAATATTTGTTTTAACGTTGTTGCTGTTTTAGAAATATTTTGTTTTTCCTTCTTTCCTTTCCTCACAGGCCTATTTTCCCTGTTGGAGCCCCTGGGCTTATAGCACCCTGCTTTTCCAAGTAGGGTTGTAGCTTATCAAGTAATAATAATAATAATAATAATAATAATAATAATAATAATAATAATAATAATAATAATAATAATAATAATAATATGTGATAGGATCTGGAAAACAGCCCTTAAAAGTAAGGGTACAGCAAAGAAAAATAGTCATAAACATTGAATTGTTCTAGGAATTAGGTATATAAGAACTTAATTGCATTACAAAATGACATTTTATTAAAAAGAACAGAGTACAGAGGACCTAATTAACAAAGAGGAAACTGTAATTGCCACCTTGGCGGGTAACGGGATCTACCGGCCATCCCAAAAGACGGTCGATAGAAGCCGCCGAAAGCGCCGCTGATATTAAATACATTTAACAAAACTTCTGTCTATATTATGATATTCATAGCATTGCATAAACATTTCTCATATATTTTTATACATTATACATATTAGAATAAGTGTTTGTTATTTTGTATACAACCTAAAATAACAGAATAATGATCACTAATGCAATGCTAATTGCATCATCGATAAAGTATCATTTAACTTAAGTCGGTTTGATATATTGCTATAGGTTTTACTAAACATAATGGCTTACCAAGTGCTGTGAATATTTATTTACATGTATTTAATCTCTATTTTATTCTGATTTGTTTTTATTACATCAAATCAGTGGCTTTTTATGATTAAGAATAGACTAGCAAATATAGTAATAACAGTTATATAATGTTTGACGGGATAATTATACGACAGTCATAGAAATTTATTTACAATATATTTAGTGGCATTTTGAGGAAATTAAAATTTGTGGCACGGCCCTTCAAGGCAAATGCCGGATAGGAACCCCAAAAAATAACCAAATCCTGATGTCGTTCAGTACAATTTCAGGCATTATTACTATCATAGAGCACCAGTTTAGGTAAATTTTATCCTAATAACATTATTGTTATCATATAGACAAAATTAATCTCACATTACTTCTTAGTACATTCTACAGGAGAGATTTTATTCAATAGAAATGAAAGGACTCGGAGAGCACAGCTGAGCTGTATACATTCATGACGTCACACAGGGAGAGATGTACGGCCGAAGTACATATGACAAGTCTTTGGTTCAAATAAGTATTTCAGAGGGGGAAAGAGGATTTATATTTCCCCAATATAAGGGGATATACACCTTTACAGATGTAGAAATGAGTGACGGTCATTGACAATAATAAAATGGATGCTAAAACCATTTTCTCTTTCGACCACCCACCAGAATTAGAATACCTCAATACCGAGCAAGAAGTAGTAATGTGTACAAGTGTTGCTTTGATAATATATAAATCTCACTAGTTTATCCTAATATAATGTAGCACATACAACATAATGATTTTAATATATATAAATTAACACCTTAAAACCATATAATTTTCAATGCCAGGTATTACAGTAGTAGACTTTTCTCTCTATACGCATGTGTTTAACGTTTAAATACAGCTAATTTAAGAAAATAGACATTCACATGTATGCTAGATTCATCTCTATAACAACGAGAACATTTTAATATATATAATTTCTTAATATATACAAAAAATCACCCTATAGTAATATAATTTTCAATACCAGGTATCACAGCAGTAGACTTTTCTTCGTATACGCAACTATTCAACGTTTAAATACAGCTAATTTAAGAAAGTATATATTCACATATATGAAAGATTCACCTCTATAACCAATAAAACATTTTAATATATATTACTTAGAAAATTACATGAGAACCTCAAGATCATTCTAGAGGGCTGCAGATCCCCAAGTTCTGCTGTCTCTCTCAGACACCACAGGCTGTGTTTACTACTCTGAGAACTCACTTTTGACACTTAAACGTCTGACATCAAACTCTGCCATTACATACATTATGTAGTAAGTGATTACAGCATTTCATTTCTCCTATAATGATCCCAAATCCTCTTGTTCTTCATTAGTTTCTTAATTCAATGCAATTATGAATGTCTAGCTGGGCCCCCAGCGATAACCCTGTACGATTTATTGTTCTGCCTTGTTTGGCATGAAAGTTATTTTTAGTGTATTTATAGTATTTGAAGCTGCATTTCTTATGTATCTGTTTGTTGAAGGGCGTTACAGGCCCTGCCAGTATGTATCTAATGTGCGTAAGAGCATTGCAGGCGATGCCAGTTTGTATCTGCTTGTTTAAAGGGCATTACTGGTGATGCCAATTTTATCCGAGCGATTAAAGGTATTGAAGGCGATGCCAATATGTTTCTATGTGTTTAAGGTCATTACAAGTGATGCCAGTTTAACTTGTGCTTAAGGGCATTACATTACAAGTGATGCCAGTTTAACTTGTGCTTAAGGGCATTACAAATGATGCCAATGTGTATCTATGTACTTTAGGTAATTACAGATGATGCCAATGTGTATAATATGCTGAAGGACATCAGAGTTGATGCCAATATTTATCTATGTGCTTAAGGCCATTACAAGTGATGCCAATGTGTTTCTATGTGTTTAAGGTCATTACAAGTGATGCCAATTTAATTTATGTGCTTAAGGGCATTACAAATGATACTATTGTGTATATATGTGCTTAAGGACATCAGAGTTGATGCCAATATGTATCTATATGCTTAAGGCCATTACAAGTGATGCCAATGTGTATCTATGTGCTTGAGATCATTACAAGTGATGCCAATATGTATATATGTGCTTAAGGACATTGAGAGTGATGCCAATAAGTATCTATGTGCTTGGGATCATTACAGGTGATGCCAATTTTAGCTATGTGCTCAAGGGTATTAGAGGCGATGCCAATATGTATCTATGGGCTTAAGGACGTCAGAGGTGATGCTAATGTGTATCTATGTGCTTGGGTCATTACATGAGATGCTAATTTAATCTACGTGCTTATGTTCATTATAGGTGATGCCAATGTATATATAAATTTATGTGCTTGATGGCATTTGAGGGGATGCCAAATATGTATCTCTTAAAGGACATAACAAGCAATGCCAATATGTATCTGTATTTAGAAGGGCATTACAAGTTAATATTTTGGGTAATTTTATTCATGGGATTAAATCTTTGTTAGTTATCCCGTTATGGTATCATGTTTAAGCCAAGCATTTTGATATGCCACTATTAACATTGATTATGTGATAGTTTATAGCATATCTTAAGGTTTAAGTCCTCAAAGTATTATAAACTAAGAAAACCCTTCATATCTTTAAAAGCTATATATTGAAGGTCGCTTTCAAACATATTAAACCCAATTATAAAGTGTTAAACTTGCTCTTTATATCAACTTGGATTATGGTATATTTAGATAAAGTTTATCCATACAATAATTTATTTCAGACGAATCTGTTCTTCATTTCTATTGAAAATAGTAATTTCATAGATAAAGGACATTTTTTGGGAACAAGAATTGGGGAGCTGTGGAAATTATTTTTTTTTCTTTCCAGAGAAAACAGAAAACTAATCAAATACAGAAATGCAATCTAACTTAGCCACACCTACCTACCTAACCTATGCTGGGTTCGTAGGGTCTTCTCTACTGAGTGGTTCGCTTCCTGACCTACCCACCTACCTAACCTACCCCTGGCCTTAGGGTCCTCAACGTAGCCACATCCATCTACCTAACCTAGCCTGGGGCATAGGGTCCTCCCTACTTAGGGGTAGCTCCGTGATCTACCCACCTACCTATCCTAGCATGGAGCATAGGTTCCTTCCTACTTAATGGGTTGCTTCTTGATCTACCCACCTACCTAACCTAGCCTGGGGCATAGAGGTCTCCCTACTTAAGAGGTTGCTTTGTGATCTACCCACCTACCTAACCTAGCCTGGGGCGTAGGGTCCTCCCTACTTACGGAGTTGCATCGTGATCTACCCGTCTACCTAAACTAACATGGGACATAGGGTCCTCCCTACTTAAGGAGTTGCTTCGTGATCTGCCCACCTACTTAATCTAGCATGGGGCATAGGGCCCTCCCTATTTAGGGGTTGCTTCGTGATCTACCCACATACTCTATCTAGCCTGGGGCATAGCGTCCATCCTACTTAAGGGGTTGCTTCGTGATCTACCTGCATACTTAACCGAGTTGTAGGTGCTGGGTTCTCCCTACTTACTTACTGGATCACTTACTGATCTTGCGTACAATGCTATATCATTTTGAAAATCCTTTAATTCACCACTTAGGTAATGAAGCTAAGCATTATAACCCATACCTTATTCAGAAAAAGAAATTACTGTATAGGTAGGTTACCCGAACATGGTAAAGAGATCCTTTATAATCACAAAGTTATGGTCCTATTTCATTGCAGGAAATGAAAATGGCAGCTGGTAATCCTCTTTCTTCCTTATGGTCCAGAGGTCTTGTTTCTCGCGAGTTCGATTTGCTCTTGCTAGTTGACTGGCAGTGGATCTTGGCGAAAATGCAGAGGCAACGATGTCAGATAATCTAGAATGCCCTGTGGATGAGGCATCAGTTACCCTTTAAGGTTCAAATATACAAAGACAATAATTTGTAGCACCTGGTAGTAGAAATTCATCTAACCGACATCCATTCGTTGTTTTGCCCCAGTCGTTGCTTCATATTGTAGTATATCCTGTAGAGCATTAATATTAAAAGCTTCATTAGCTTTGATATCCTAAAGCACATGCACATGGAGCAAATATTTGTGGTTCTGATGTAAGACAGTTACAGTATCTATTATCTATAAGAAAATGGTATCAATAATAGTAGTGTACCGTATATTCATCTTTTACCATATAGAGTGGTTATAACTTATCCAATAAAAAAGCTCATTTGTTTATGAGTATGCAAACCATTTGTCCTTTGAATTAGGAATCATGCATTTAGCGGAGTTTGAACTGCCGTTGCATTCGTTAATGAGGTACTGTATTTAACGACAGATCGTAAATGGGGACAAGTAAACCTGCCCCCACCTGTTGGAAGCTTTCCACTTTTTTCGTCAGCCATTAGTACAGATCTACCGTTGTCCCCCCACCAAAATTTTTAATCTTTTTCTTGTAGGAAATTAATGCTGGCCGTTGTGCTTGTGGGTTATGGATGTGAAATGAGATTTATACTTGTCGAGGAAAGGATGGACGTCCAAACTCTTTTTATGTGTAAACCGGCACATGATCCACACACACTGCTTCTTGTAGGTGCATGATTGTTTGCAATCTTTCCTGTGTCCTGAGTGTAGGTTTTGGCTAACTGTGCAGTGGCAGGTGTGTGCCTTCAATGGGAGGAAGAGACTTGAGCCTTCTCGGGGGTCTATCTTTGCAGTGGCCTAAAAGACATCGAAGATTTCTCGTCTCTTCCATTCTTTTATCGAATGCTACTGCTATTACCTCATCCGGGCATATGCCCCTAGCTCGATCCCTGGAGAATATGCGTCAGTGCCAAGTAGCCCTTGGATCTACTTCGGTGAGCTTTTCAGGTTCTGGTGGCGTGTAGGGTTCCCCCAGTGATTGCTGCACCTTAATTGAAGTTGGAGTCTCTTTTCCCATTGTCTGATAAGTTTGAAATAGGGCATGGGCTATTCCCTGGGTTTAGCTTTCCCCATGGAATCGGGTGCAACGAAAGCCTCCGGTTTGTTCTTAGACCCTGATTAGGATTGCTCGTTACTTCATCGTGAAAGGAGCCTGTGCAGCCCTTTTTTGAGCCACCCAACCTGGACCTTCCTGGATGGGGGCCAGAAGAAAGGAGGTCAAGGAGGTCAGTATGCCCCTTCCACACTCCTACTGCTGCCGAGTAGGGGGATGCTTGTCGTGCTATTTGTCGATTTGTATGATTCGCTATTGTAAATCCCAGCTTGAGTAGAGCATTGAAATATATTCTCCATATAAAGATAGATTGAGAGGACTTAATGTTGTACATAAACTTTAGAATATGAATTGGTGTACCTGTATTTAAAATTTGCCTGCTTGGAGCATTTATTTGATAGTAATGAGTGACCACATGCAAGGGGAGGAGTTAGATATATATGCAGGATTAAATTAGCCCTCACTTATGATAACCTAAATAGAAGCTGGTATTATAGATTAATTAGACCTAAATCATCAAAGTCATTTTAAGTTACTGGAAATTAAGCGAATTAAGTTTAAGACTAGTTTATGTGAATTACATTTGCCTTTTGTTTCTCTCTGAGGTCAGAAATCCAGGAAATTAAACATTATAAAATTCAACTTGTATCCTAACTAAAATATCTTTAGGTCCATAGTAATTTTTGAAGGATACTCCTACATAATAGGTTAAACTCCAAATATCTTAAATAAGAAACTCTTTATAAGAATAACTATAAAAGTAATTTTTTTCCACAGGTACTGAATGCTTTGGACGGCCCCAGTTTAGTCTGAGATAAACCAACATGGTTGGACAGTGTGGGTGTAGGTCACGTCGAATGGATGGCTGAACTGTAAATCAGGTACATTATTAATTGCATGATTCATAGGAGTAGCATTGAAAGCTTTGTTCATTTTTGAAAACTATTTACAAAATAATCAGAATATACAAATTGATTGTCATTAATCACTTATTTTTTTTTTATGCTCCCCAATGTCGACTCATTCTTTTTGTCGCTGGTTTGTTATTCTTGCATTATTATTATTATTATTATTATAATTACTACTAGCTAAGTTACAACCCTAGATGGAAAAGCAAGATGCTATAAGCCCAATGGTATGTTCATATAAAAGTACTAAAGCCTATTACTTCTCTGTTAAAGGGTCAAAGTAGCCAGAAATTTGTAGAAGACTACTGTACCTGTGTAAAATTTCCAATTTTAAATATTTAACTTAGCCGGTGAATATATAATAGCTGCTACTCAGCGGCTCGACAGAAAACACACTCAAAAACTCGCGAGCGATCGCTATGAAGGTTGCGGGTGTGACCACCAGCGCCAACTATCGGCCAGATACCACTCTTGCATGTAAACAAACCCTTCAATTCTTCTCTGTCGACCTTGACGACAAGACGTATCATTACTCGCTGTAGAACCTGGAGTTTTCTCAACATATTTGGTGAAGTACTTCATTTTGGTTTGAGCTTTCGCAGTGCAGGTGTTTTATCTTCAACTTAAATCTTGAACTCGTTTTTGGATAGATTTAATTTTGATGACTTTGGATTGTTTTTTGGACTTTCCTTGACTTTTAAATGGCCGACCCTTCCCTTAGTACGGAAGTGTGTTTAGGCTTTTAGCAATTATCTTATCACGTTATAAATTAATTATAGATTTTCCTCTATATATTTTATATCTCACCCGCCTTTATTAGGCCTCTTCGATTAGCTTTCCATTTATAATAAACATCAAGATAAATTTTAATGATTTGTTTAAATGCGACCTTTCCTGAGAGTAGGCGGTCCTAACTTGGAAACCGAAGTTAAACAACGTTGAGCCCTTTCAATCGTAAATAACTTTTACAGAGCTAATGATTTAAAACTTATTAAATGAATATTTTTTAGTAGATATTTTATGAAAGATTTTCTTTGAATAGTCTTCGTACTGTTTCAAAGATGAACTAACGTTTAGTTTATTTATGCTACGCAGTTTGCGCTCTATCGTTACGATAGAGAGAGAGTATCACGGTTTCACTTTGCAGAATGAGTAAATCAATTCTGACGTTTTATTCATTCTTCTTTCAAAGCTTAAATGTTTTAAATTCTATTTTAAAGGAACTTTTTAATTGAAAAACCTTTCAGTTTTTTCCTTTGGTCAAATAACCTGTTTTTTGACGAAATGTAAGTGGGCTCTTCTCTTCGGTGCGAAATCAAGAGAGAGAGAGAGAGAGAGAGAGAGATAGAGACGGAGAGAGAGAGAGGAGAGAGAACGTTCCGATCTTTATCTCGTCCCAAGCGAGTAACGTTGTTCTCGAGTTACTCTCGTCCCTAGTCTCTGTACGGGGAGAAAGGATAAAACGTTTTTAGTTTTTATTCTCGTCCCAAGGCACTGTACGGTGAGAGATTGAAAACGTAGTTTTGAATGAACTAGTGTTTAGTCTCTTCTCCAGCCACTGATCTTTTTATCTTAAAATATGTTTACTGTTTTTGCTGGTATTAATGTGCTTACATTATACGACTGATTTCGCAATTACAACCTTTTGATGAGGGTAGAATTGCGTGCTTCAGGTAGAAATCAGTTTTATTCATACCTAATGTGAATTGTTAAAAAATTCGATTTCAGTGAAATAAGTGCAAAACAGAAAATCGTAGTGATAAAGTGATATTGCGCAAAGTGTTATCAGTGTTGCGACCGAGGGTTCGTCTGTTCGTGCCTGTCGTTCGCCTAGTCCGGGACCTCTTGCAAGCTCCCAAGCCCAGGGGAGAAGTAATGTCGTACGACTTATGGGTTCGAGAGGCCTTGATCAGCGAACAGACGTTCCCTCTATGGTATCAGGCGTATCTCACCAAGATCACCCCTACCATAAGGCGAGAGAGACGATTTTCTCCTCATCATCCGAAGGCTTTTCGCATAAGAAACCGTGGAACAAGGTTTCGAGGCCCTTTAAGCGAAAGTCAGTCCTTTCAGGACAGGTCCAGCGTCCTGGTTTTAACTATTAGGACAGCTCTGACCCTATGCAGTCATCGGAAGACTGCTCGCCGCCTAAACAAAAGCGTAACACAGACTCCGAGAGTCTTTTTGTAGGCAAGGTTTTGCAGTCACAGACGTTACCCTCGTCTCTTACCGCAACCATTCCCGTTGATCCTAAATGGGTTGTACGGCAAGACATGCAGAATAAGCTTGCCTCTCTTATGGAAGACTATTCTGCCGATAAGGTTCACGTTGATCCTAGCCGTTTATCTCATCGAGATCCTGGCCTTCAGCCGCCCAAACGAACCTTTGTGCGTCCTGTTGACGTTGGCGTAGCTAAGTCACGTCAGTCACGATATGTAGAGCCTCACTCGATGCAGTCACGTGTTGATTTTCAGCCGCATTTGGACGTTAGGCCGCTTCCTAATGCTCCTGTTGACGTTCAGGACGTTCGCCAGCCAGCGGAGTTGACTTGTTTTGACGCTGAGCGTCAACTACCGCAGTCTAGAGTCGTTTTGACTGCTCAGACTAGGCAGTCAAAACAGTCTCGAGTGGACGCCGAGCGTCCTCCCGCACCTGTTGTTGTTGACAGTTCACAGACTGTTAAGCAGTTACATGACGTTGCGTTCTGGTCCGCTACTAATGCACCAGTGCGTGTGGACTCTGCTTGTAAAGCATTGCCACCACGGTAGGTCTCTCCCTTGCTTGAGACTCGGCTATTGTCGGACAAGGTTCCTTCAGATAAGGAAGTTGCTGTTCCCCCTCCTACTGATATTCCCTTGAGGACTCTGTCAGGCGGAGAGGAGCCTAAAGCTTCTTAGCCCTCTATGGACTTTAAATAAATCATGCTGATTTTTAAGGATCTTTATCCGGATCTTTTTGTAACTGCTGCTCCTCGTTCGCCTAAACGTCAGAGTTTACACTAGGCCTAGCTACTTCGAAGCCGTTGTTTTATAAGCTAGTGCTCTCTCGCTCTTCTAAGAGAGCTTTACGTTTGCTAGGCGACTGGTTTATCACCAGGAGGAGTTTGAGGGAGACAGCCTTTGCTTTCCCTACTTTTAAGCTGGCTTATAGAGTGAGAGTCTGATATGACACGAGAGAAGTTCTCGGCTTGGGAGTTCCTGCCTCTGCCCAGATAGACTTCTCAAACCTCATAGACTCTCCCTGGCGCCTGGCCATGAGACGCTCCAAGATTTTACAGGTCGACTTCAGAGCTATTTTCGAGCGTTTGAAGTTTTGCTGTACAATTATGTCATGCATAAACAAGGCTTTCAGGGATAGCTCCAATGATCTGACAGCCACGTTCTCTGCAGGAACAAGTCCCTCAGGGATGGCTCCAATGATCTGGCAGCCATGTTCACTGCAGGAGTACGTAAGAGGCAAGTGCGCTCAATGTGTTCATTGTCAAGACAAACTTCACGATGAAGTCTACCAGGCTGTCTTGTCAGCATTTATGGAAGGCGACTGGATGGTCTCTCTTGACCTTCAGGAGGCATACTTCCACATTCCTATACACCCGGATTCCCAACCGTTTCTGAGGTTTGTTCACAGGAATGTGGGGTACCAGTTTCGAGCCCTGTGCTTTGGCCTCAGTCCTGCGCCTCTCATGTTTACGAGGCTCATGAGGAATGTGGCAAAATCCCTCCATCTATCGGGGATCCGAGCCTCCCTGTACTTGGACGACTGGCTTCTCAGAGCATCGTCCAGTCTTCGCTGTCTGCAGGATCTACATTGGACGTTGAGTCTGGCCAGGGAGTTGGGACTTTTGGTCAACCTAAAAGTCCCAACTGATCCCATCCCAGATTATTCTATATTTGGGGATGGAGATTCGCAGTCCAGTTTTTTTCGGGCTTTTCCGTCTGCCACCGAATAGAACAAGCCCTGCTCGAAGTCCAACTAATGCTGAAAAGAAAACGTTTGTTCAGTCAGGAGTTGGAACAGTCTCGTAGGGACTCTCTCATCCCTGGAGCAGTTTGTCTCACTAGGGAGACTACACCTTCTGCCTCTCCGGTTCCATCTAGCCTCTCACTGGAACTAGGACAAGACGTTAGAGACGGTATCATTCCCAGTCTCCGAACCAGTAAAGGCATGCCTGAAATGGTGGGACAGCAATATCAGTCTAAGAGAGGGACTATCCCTAGCAGTCAAGAACCCAAACCACGTGTTGTTCTCAGACGCGTCGGATTTGGGTTGGGGTGCGACCCTGGACGGTCGGGAATGCTCGGGTCTGTGGACCTCAAGTCAGAAGAGCATGCACATCAACGGCAAGGAGCTATTAGCAGTCCACTTGGCCTTGATGATATTCGAAAGCTTCTTCGAAACTAAGTGGTAGAGGTCAACTCAGACAACACCACAACTTTGGCGTACTTCTCCAAGCAAGGAGGCACACACTCCTTCACGCTGCTCGAGATCGCAAGGGACCTTCTCTTATGGTCAAGAAATCGAGGCATCTCCCTGTTGACGAGATTCATCCAGGGGGACTTGAACGTCTTGGCAGACTGTCTCAGTTGGAGGGGTCAGGTGATACCCACGGAATGGACCCTCCACAAGGACGTGGGCAAGAGTCTTTGGGCTACTTGGGGTCAACCCACCATAGACCTCTTTGCCTCCTCGTTGACCAAAAGGTTACCAATCTATTGCTCTCCAGTCCTAGATACAGAAGCAATCCACATAAACGCGTTTCTACTGGATTGGTCTCTTCTGGACTTATATGCAGTCCCACCATTCAAGATAGTCAACAAGGTACTGCAGAAGTTCGCCTCTCACGAAGGGACAAGGTTGACGTTGGTTGCTACCCTCTGGCCCGCGAGAGAGTGGTTCACCGAGGTACTTCAATGGCTGGTAGACTTTCCAAGAAGTCTTCCTCTAAAGGTAGATCTGTTACGTCAGCCCCACGTAAAGAATGTCCATCAAAGCCTCCCCGCTCTTCGTCTGACTTCCTTCAGACTATCGAAAGACTCTCAAGAGCTCGAGGCTTTTCGAAGGAGGCAGCCAGTGCGATTGCAAGAGCGAGGAGAGCTTCTACCATTAGAGTATACCAGTCGAAGTGGGAAGTCTTTTGAGACTGGTGCAAGTCAGCATCTGTGTCCTCGTCCAGTACCTCTGTAGCCCAAATCGCAGATTTTCTTTTACATCTGAGAAAGGTTCGCTCCCTTTTCAGCTCCCACGATTAAGGGCTACAGGAGCATGTTGGCTTCAGTCTTTTGACATAGAGGCTTAGATCTTTCCAACAATAAAGATCTCCAAGATCTCTTTAAGTCTTTCGAGACCTCTAAGGAACGTCGTTTGGCAACTCCTGGATGGAACTTAGACGTGGTCATAAGGTTCCTCATGTCAGACAGGTTTGAGCCATTACATTCAGCCTCCCTGAAGGATCTTACCCTCAAGACACTTTTCCTAGTGTGCTTGGCTTCGGCTAAAAGGGTCAGTGAACTTCATGCCTTCAGTAAGAACATCGGTTTTTTCTACAGAAAAAGCCACTTGTTCACTTCAACTTGGTTTCCTGGCCAAAAAATGAACTGCCTTCTCGTCCTTGGCCTAAATCTTTTGATATTCCTTGCTTATCAGAGATCGTAGGCAACGAACTGGAAAGAGTATTATGTCCTGTTAGAGCTCTTAATTTCTATTTAGCTCGTACTAAGTCATTACGAGGTAAATCTGAGGCATTATGGTGCTCAGTTAAGAAACCATCATTGCCTATTTCAAAGAATGCTTTTTCATATTTTATCAGATTTTTTAATACGAGAAGCTCATTCTCACTTGAATGAGAAAGACCGATGGTTGCTTAAGGTTAAGACGCACGAAGTTAGAACTATAGCAACCTCCGTGGCCTTCAAGCAAAATAAATCTCTGCAAAGTATTATGGACGCGACTTTTTGGAGAAGCAAGTCAGTGTTCGCGTCATTTTACTTAGAAGATGTCCAGACTCTTTACGAGGACTGCTACACACTGGGTCCATTCGTTGCAGCGAGTTCAGTAGTGGGTGAGGGTTCTACCACTACATTACCCTAATTCCAATATCCTTTTTAATCTGTCTCTTGAAATGTTTTTTAATATTGTTTTTTGGGATGTACGGAAGGCTAAGAAGCCTTTCGCATCCTTGTTGATTTGGCGGGTGGTCAAAGTCATTTCTTGAGAGCGCCCAGATTAGGGGTTTGATGAGGTCCTGTTAGTATGGGTTGCAACCCTTTATACTTCAGCTCCTGGGAGTCTTTCAGCATCCTAAGAGGATGGCTGGGCTTCGTGAGGAAGACAGACTTACAAGGCAGAGTAATCGTCTAAGTCAACTTCCTTACCAGGTACCTATATATTTTGGTTTTGTTATATTGATAACTGTCAAAAACTCTTAGCTTATACGCTGTAAACTTAATTAACTCTGGTCTCTACCCACCGCCTTGGGTGTGAATCAGATATTATATATTCACCGGCTAAGTTGAATATTTAAAAATGATATTTTAATTATAAAATAAATTTTTGAATATACTTACCCGGTGAATATATAAATTAAAGGCCCTCCCTTCCTCCCCAATAGAGACGCAGCGGGACGAGAAGAATTGAAGGGTTTGTTTACATGCAAGAGTGGTATCTGGCCGATAGTTGGCGCTGGTGGTCACACCCGCAACCTTCATAGCGATCGCTCGCGAGTTTTTGAGTGTGTTTTCTGTCGAGCCGCTGAGTAGCAGCTATTATATATTCACCGGGTAAGTATATTCAAAAATTTATTTTATAATTAAAATATCATTTTTGTTCAACAAAGTTACACATGGTTTTGTTTTTCCTTTAAATATATAATGAGTTCTCTTAAATACTAACTATTTCCTTTTTTTCATTAATTATGGCGTTTTCCTTAAATGCAAGTAACTTGATACTTCTTAGTGTTACGGTAATAATTTCCTATTTTGTTCCTGTGTCCTACTTTCACCTGCTCAGGTTATGTCCTCTGTACCATGATTTCATTTGTACCTAAAGTCTTTACCTAATATAGGATGCTAAATACCATTTTATTTTCATGAATCTTACCTTTGAATCACAAGCATGATGGCAAATGTCTTATTTTCATGAATCTTACCTTTGAATCATAAGCATGATGCCAAATATTTTCTCATGAATCTTACCTTTGAGTCATATGCGTGTTGCCAAATATCTTTGATTTTCATGAATCTTACCTGTGAATCTTAAGGTATTGTATTGATTTAGAGACACTTGTTTCTTAACCCTAATATAAAAATAGAAAAATAAACGCCAGTAAATTTCTGTCATTGTCATTCACCTCAGAGACTAACTACTATGGTACTGTAATCAGCCCTGATCATTTGCGAGGGTTAGTTAACAGAGACACCTGTGAAAAGCAAAACTCTGCCAATGCTTTATACCTTACAGTGGGTCAACTCGTAACCTTCCCCCGAAACACAGGCAATTTCCTACGTATGGTTGATTAACACACTAGGTAACCCACTGTACTGTACTATATTGCTTTTTCTTGGCTTCTATTACAAAATTGCACTGTATATTACTTTTTCGAAAGGGATTGTACAATACTGACACAGCTTCAGTACAAAAGGTACCACGACTCAAAAGTCATAGGCACATTGTAACTATTTTATTCTCAGCCTGGCTGGCGAATCTCTTTTCGTATCATGAAAATTTCATATGCAGAAACATTTGTATCAAGAGGTATCGCTGTACTTACTTCCCAAGTATTGTATATGACGGGTTTCCTCAATGTATATTTTTTAAAGTTTATCTTACTTATAGACGGGAAGTCGTAAAATAGGTGATTGTGAAAGAATAGTCAGTTTGGGAACTTATATAGTGTGGAATTACTTCTAAATTTCAGTGTTGTCTCAACAGTATATTATACACATGTGCAAGTATTCTGTATCCAGCTAAGTTTTTCAATGAAACGTCTTTTGAAAATAAGAAAATATTGGGACCTTTCAAGTGTGTTAATGTATATTCATTTAGAACTACATACCTCTGATTTTGTAACCTTGAGAACAGATCAGCGATGCCTGTATTTCTGTGTGAAACCAAAGATAATTTGTTAAGAGTGCATGTAATAGCATTGAACATTTAGGGGGAATTTTATGCTGTGCTGAAAGAACAGTACCTTACTGTAAAAATGGTTTGAGGTCAAAGTTATTGGAATAGAGAATTTAGAATTTTTCGAGAGTATTTGCAGTTTGGTTAAAAATTTATGTAAGGTTTAAACATATATTGGAACAAATAGTTTGTAATTGTAGGTTCTTTGAGACATGACTTGTAATTTACAGTACATTATTTATTGGTTAATGTGGAATGACTTGATTATTATTATTATTATTATTATTATTATTATTATTATTATTATTATTATTATTATTATTAATTGCTAAACTATAACCCTAGTTAGAAAAGCAGGATGCTATAAGCCCAGGGGCCCCAAGAGGGAAAATACCCCAGTGAGGAAAGAAAATAAGGAAAAATAAAATATTTTAAGAAAGGTAATAACATTAAAATGAATATTTCATATATGAATTTTAAATAATTTAACAAAATAAGAGGAAGATAAATTAGATAGAATAGTGTGCCCGAGTGTACCCTAAAGCAAGAGAACTCTTTTGGCTTTGTACCTTAGTGGCAATCCAAATGTGGAATTGAAAAGTAAATCTCACTCTTGTGAGATATCATGGGTAGAAATATAACAAGGGCTATTACCAGCACAGCACTTTGAAAGCTAATAGTGTAAATTGAAAAGTTGCAAGGTAGAAGACAAAAACACAATTTCAGAAGTGATAACAGGTCTTAGACTGCTTCTAGCATGAACAGTTACTTTTCCATCTAATGAAAGTTTCCCACAAATAAGAGAACGTGGCACTACCTTAGATTAGCGGAAGGTCTCTTGAATTCCTACGTAAAGAGCACGTACTGCGGTATGATAAAAAGAACGTGCATTGGAGAGGTACGCGATGCATGAAGTCTTAATGTAAGTTAAAGTCATGATTTAAGTATTATTTTCTCCCTGGAAATAACAGGTACAATCTACTACAATGAAACAAATGCATCATACAAAACATTATTATTTTTGAGAGCATTAATCGGTTCCTTATAATCCTATTAGATTAATCTTCAACTTGTTGCAATATCTTTTGCCATATTTCAGTCAGCTGTTAGGTCATATAAAAGGAAAACTTACTAAAATATTTGTAAGTGTTTTATTATGAATTTTGTATGCTGTGATCTGATAAAATCAGTATTAAAATCTATGTAAATCATTTTAAAATCAATGACAAAGTCCAGTAATGTCCTGATTACTTAGCTCAATAGGTAGGATCTTGTTCATATTTGGCTTGCCAATTCCTTTTAAAGGATATATTTAGGCTCTTCAGAATTAGCTTTAGTCAGAAATTAACATGATAATCTTTAGGCTATTTCTTGTTTTTGTTGCATGTTGGAAATGTATGATATGAAGTTCACTCAATAAAAATATAACTTATTTTTTTTTTTTTTTTTAAATGCAGCCATAGTATCTTTCAGTTTCTAATTGAGATGTTCATTCTCAGCAGGATGAGTTTACACATGCAAGATTAGAATGAGTTGATGGTGCAAATGAGTTTGGGCGACTGATATCGGGCTGATGATGCACTCCACGAAGTTAGGAGCGTAGACGCGGTGGATGCGAAGATTAGGGCCCTGCGTTCATTCGTAATCCAAGTTAGTGTTGATTACTGTTTTGTTAGGTTCTGTTTGGTTTTTAAATTAAAGAAAGAAAAATATTATATACTCTTTTTGTAGTCTGTTCAGTCTATCATTTGATGTCAAAAGAATAGTTTAGGTAGTTTTTAAAATTCTAGTTTCGGAGTTTTAAATTTTCAATTGTTTTATGGTTTTGTTCTTTGGAAGTTTGAAGTTCACGTAAAGTAACAACAGCATTGAGTATAAGTTACAGTCCCAGGTTGATATACTCGCTCTCATACAGTGTGTTTTCTGCTCTCTTGCAGGTTGACGTACTGTAATTAAGTGCCTTCTCGTGGTACTTCTGAGAGAAAAAAAATGGTCAGGCCTTGCGTACCACAAAGTTATGAGGACATTATTTGCAAACAGTTAGCCCAGATAACAGCAAACAAAATGATAATAAAACCAAAATGAAGTCTCCCAATATGGAAGTTAGGGAAACATTTTAGAAGGATGTGTATAATGGTCAAAATAGCCAAAACAAAAGTGTAACCAATGAATGATCCCATTGGAAATAACGATAGTATAATTAATGTATTTTGGTAGGGCATCAGAATGTGAATTTTAGTGTATTAGTGTTATGTAAATATTTCCTCCGTAGGGCTAGGAAGAGGTTTCAGTAACCCTTGAGTATGTTTCTAGGCACAAAACTTAATTTCTCAACAATGCCATTACAGTATTGGCAAATGCAAAACATCGTAAACATGACCATAGTAAACCAATTGTTTATCATGGTTAGGTTTCGCATGTTTTAGAAGCACAGCACTGTGTTTGATTGATGTGAAAAATGGGTGGACTAAGGAAAAGAGAGATGGCGGTGTGTGGGGTCTGTAAAAGAAAAGTGTGGAGTCAACATCTTAAGAGACACTTGAAACAACATTCTGAAGATAGGGCTTATGTATGCAATTCATGTGGCTTAGGTTTTACTCATAAATGTGCACTTAAGAGACATGTAATTACACATACATGCAAGCCATTAAAGCTTCAGAGAGATCATGGGTCCGAGTCCATTTTAACTGAAGCAGTTAGTGTATTAAAAGAATCTATTCCAACTGCGGTGCTTCAAGAAGGAAATATAGTGAACCAGGAGACCTCAGGGGACGCTTGTATGGCTGTTCCATCTCAGAAAAGCAGTGAAGCAATTTTGGAAACGGTGGATCCTTCCAAAGAACAAGAAAAGAAGGATGTCGAATGTGAAGTTTGCCGTGGGAGGTATCCTGCCGAAGTGTTTGATCAGCATCTGAAGCAACACGCGAGAGAAAATAAGAAATTCAGATGCGAGTTGTGTAGAGTGGTTTTCTTTCAGAAGAATGATCTGGTGAGTCACAGGAGTAGAAATGACTGTAGCCAAGTGCCATTCATTGTCAGTTATGAAAGAAAAGCTCTAAATAGTTCTGCTAGGTCATGCGAAATCAAGACAGTAGAGTGTGAGATTTGTCATAGATATATAAATAAGAATATGGTAAAGAGACACAAGCAGATGCACACAGAAGAAAGACCATTTAAGTGCGAATCTTGTGGTTGTGGGTTTAACTTGAAAGGTAATATGACAAAGCACCAGCGGTTCAAGAGATGTAAGCTGGGTCCCCCTATCAGGGTCCGTCAGTCTAACCCTGTAATGGGAGTAGTCAGTCGAGAAGTTTCCAAAGTAAATGAAGTCATAGAGAAAGCTAGTGTCAAAAAGCAAAGATTGGCAACAAGCAGGTGCTCAATTTGTCACCGATTAGTTCACGGTCACTTTATGAAACGTCACTTGAAGCAGCATGCTGAGGATAGGAAATACAAGTGTGTAAGATGTAGCTTAGGGTTCAATCATAAACAAGCACTTAACAGCCACTTAGCAAAGAACACCTGTGTTATTTCGGATCGCATGGAAAGTGTCGAGAGAAAATGCGACAATTCGGAGTCTGTACATAATGTTTCTTTATCTTATCCTAGTGATAAAATAGATGGAGGAAAATATGATTCTAACGCTGAGGTTGTCAAGAAAAGAATACAGTGTCAAAACTGTGGGACGTCATTTTCCAATAGATCCAATTTATACCGGCACTTGAAAAACAAGAAATGTGGATTGTCAAGTATTGACGAAATCCATGAAGAGAAGAACGTAGGTCAGTTGGTCGGCAAGTCTGAGAATAAAATTTTGCCTACTAAAATATCTTCAAGTAACGTTTGTCAATACAAAGAAAGTGGTAATAGTATTTTGCAGTCAAAGAATAGTTCATCTGGCAAAGTGATTGTAGATGATGTAGATGCTACAAAGGAAACTTGTTTGATATGTAGGAAAGTGTATTCGTCAAAACGGAAGCTAGAGGAACACATGGAGGAGCACTTATTCAGGAAGATGTTCAGGTGTGTCTTGTGTCCAAAGAAATATTTCAGTCTGGCCAAGTGCAGGAAACACATGCGGTCGGGACACGCGCAGGTCAGCGACAGCGCGTGTAGATTGTGTAACAAAGAAATTGATAATTTTGTTGAACTTGAAGATCATTTGTTTTATCATAGGTGGGACAAGATTTACAAGTGCGTGCTATGCAACAAGGTTATTTTAAAACAAACTTTCTTGAACAGTCATCTGGAAACTCATGCTGGGAAGTATGGTGAAAGCAGTAGCAAACATAAAACTCTAGAGAGCACAAAAGGAGCCTTACAGGGGAACATAAATCCTGGCTTACACTGTTGCACAATATGCAAGTTACTGTTTTCCAGTCCGAGTAATTTAGCTTCGCATATGAAGACTCACGTTGCAGTAGGGTCATCGTGTAATGACAACGAAGGAACTCTGGTAAATAGTATTGATGATGTTACTGTTTTTATAACTGACAGTAATGAAGAGGAAGATACAGAGAGGAGGCTTGGGCATGATTTAGAAGGCACTACAAATGGTAATAATCAAAACTCTGATCCTCTTCGTGACTGCGAAGGGGATTTGTCTGTTTTTGGTGATCAGGGTACTCAAATTACGAACGACGAATGTTCTTCTTATGCTAGAAGTGGCGTTCTACCCAACAGCGAATCGAGTACTTCCGTTATTTCAACTGCAGTTGACCAGCATGGTATGAATGGCACCAGTTCTAGAATGGGTAGCACTGAAGAAACTTTTTCTGAAGAGTCTGTGGCCTTTAGCGAATGCTCGACATCATCAAACTATGCAGTGGTTGGGGGAGAAGTGTCAAACGTTGGTGGGAATAAGGAGGACCGAATTATTGAAGGGAGCAGTGAAGTATTTCAAAATAGAGTAAAAGAGGTAACTGTGTATATTACTGAAAGTGGTGCACAAGAAACTGGATTTCATGATGAAATAGTAAATGAATCTGAAGTTAGAGGCAGTGAGAATTCTGATCCCCTTACTAGAGACAACGTTGTAGATGACAGTTCGTATTCAGGTTTTACATGCATCATTTGCAACGAGCAGTTCTTAACTCGCGGCAGTCTCGAAGTGCACATGTCAACGCATGTCGAGGGACGCTTCCACATTTGCAATGTATGTGGCGAGAGTTTTAGCCAGAAGAATTACTTGAGGAAACACATGGCAGAGCACGGAGAGAATCAAAAGTTCCGATGTTCTGTTTGTTGGGTTGACTTTCTGTTCGATTCTGATCTTGCCAATCACATGAATACGCACGTTACAAAAGCGATGAATTACGATTGCATCGATTGCGGGAGGAAATTTATCAAGAAGAGTGGCCTTGTAAGACACTCTGCTGTGCATTCAAAAAACCGACTGTTCAGGTGCGATCTGTGTCAGTTAACTTTCGTTTCCAAAGATTCTTTACATCGGCATTTGAAAAATCACACACAAAACGAGCAAGAAATTGGAGTTTCTGCTGGAGAAGGATCACAAATGGTATTTGATCGTGATGCTGAAAGTAGGGAGAGGGTGGGGAATCTCTCCCCTTTATATGATGATGGAAAATTAGAGGCTAAAGAGAATGATGGAGCCAAAATGAATTGTCCCTTCTGTGGAAAAGTTTGCAAAACCAGAGGTTCTTATACACTCCATCTCAAAATTCACTCAGCTAATCGTAAATATAAGTGTGAATTTTGTGATCGGAAGTATGGCAGTAAGTTAAAGCTGAGAAAGCATATGAAAAAGTATAACCATAAACACGAGCTACAGCTATTCCAGAGATTAAGTGCTAAAGGTGAATTTACGAGTGATGAAGGTGAACTTGATAACGGTGAAAGAACAGAAACACACACATCGGAAATTGTTGATGAAAGTGCCGCTGACGGTAACCATATTTGTGAATCGACATTCACAAAAAAAGTTAAGTTGGATGCGCATTATAGAGACAATTCTTTTAGTAATAACTTAAAAAATGGCTGTAAGGAGCCAGACATGTCATCCGGTATGGAGACCAGTGAACTCTGGAATAATTCTGAGATTGTTGGAGATCCAACTGTTGGTGAATTGAGGGAACAGAATAACAGTGTTGTTTGTTCAGAGACTGAAGACTGTGATTCCTTTAGACTAAAATCTGAAAAGTTTGTCTGTGGCATTTGTGGCATGAGATGCAAGAAGAAGAGCAGTCTTGCGCTCCATGTGAAATACCATAAACCTTTTGAGAGTTGCAAATGCAGTTTGTGTGATTTAACTTTCCCTGATCTGATTAAATTACGCCAGCACGAAAGAGAGCACAGGAACATAGAAAAAATTGAAAGTTTGTCGAGTGCCGACGAACAGTCTTCTATATTAGATGAGGGAGAAAGAGATATGAATGGGGAGGATGAAGTAATGTATGATAACACCTTGGAAGGTGATCAGAATATGCAAATAGACCTGAGTTGGAGTTTCACTCTCAAGGAAAAACCTTCGGAGATGCTTAGCGATAACACTGTCAGTGAAAGAGATCCGAGTTCATATAGCCGTCAAAAGATGGAAAGTCATGGGCCTAGTGGTATAGAATCAGAAAGGTATCAGTGCGGAGTATGTGGTAAGCAGTGCAAAACAATCAATAGCCTCATACTTCACCAAAAGATGCATTTATCGCACAAGGGCTACGATTGTAGTTTCTGCAGACTTACTTTTACGAGTAGGCTTAAGTACCTTAAGCATCAGAGTGTACATGAACAGAGTAAAAGTGGGGATGAAGTGTTTGACATGGAAGCGAAATTGTCCTCTGTAACAGACAAAGAAAAAGAAAAGTGTAATGTTGAAGATGTCAAAGAAAGCTGTGGTGTTAATGGTTACAGTTTTCATTCTAAGAATGAAAAATGTACCGAGTCTGATGTAGCATCTGAGGAATACAACTGCAGGTTTTGCTCTCTGACCTTTTCAAGTGAAATAAAACTTCAGGACCATGCATGCAAATATAAAAGATATGAAAATGATAAGGGAGAAGCTAACAGAGAAGGAAAACCTCCTCCTTTAGTGATTCGAAATAATGTGAATGAAATTCTTAAAGAATCAGAAGACCATAGGATAGTAGCTGATGCCAGAGATGTCAGCGATTTAGAATTACTTACTGGTACTGTTGATAGATCAGGAGGAGGAGGAAGGTATGTCTGCCCAACATGTGGGAAAAAATGCTCAAGGAATAACAGCTTAGTACTTCACCAAAAGGTCCACTCATACTTCAAGCGATATACGTGTAGGATGTGTAGTCTTGTTTTTACAAATAAGGTCAAACTTTATAAACATCAGAAGATTCACAGATTGAAAAATACAATGGAAATGGACAACACTGAAGTGGGATCGCCTAATGTATCAGAGGAAGTCAGTGATGATAGTGGTTTTAACGGAGAAAGGTTTAAGGAAGGTTGTAGAATCGAAGATGTGAGAGGCTCGCCTGAGGTATTGAACAATGTGTCATTAGATGATGAGATCAGTAGGAGCAGTGAGAAATCTTTGTCAGAAAGTGTTGAATATACGTGTAATATTTGTTTGAATAAATGCCTGGGAAAAAGTGCATTTATTCACCATCTTCAAATGAATCACGGTGATTTTCAACTTGGACTTGATGAAGCTGTAGATAAGTTTGGTACTGTAGAGAAGAATTCATTCACTGAAGAAACACCAGATAGTGACGAAATTTATGGACTTAACAGCAATTTTGCCTCTGATTCCATGTATACCGGGTCATTGGCCGAAAATGAGAGATTATTAGGACAGCCGCAAACGAATCTAAAGAGTTCGATTTCGCAACGAAAAATATGTTATTGCATCATATGTAAGATAGAATTTAAAAGACCCTCTGGGTTTGCAAGGCACATGAAAATTCACGGAAGCGTGCGATATGAATGCAATGTTTGTTTGAGGGTCTTTTCTTCCAAAGGGAAATTGAAAAAGCACAAAAAATGTCATCTCCAAAGAAAATTTTTGAGCAGATCTATTTCAGAGAAATCTTCCCGTTTCATTGAGCAAGAAAAGCCAAATGATATGCCAACTTTTAATGAGCATTTAGATATGGGGAGTGGAGTAGGCGATGAAGTGGTGAAAGAAACGGTTCCAGGGGAAAAGTCAAATGTTTGTTCTATCTGTGGAATGGAATTTCAGAAGTCATGTGGTTTAGCAAGTCACATGAGGACCCATTCGATGGCCCGTCCCTACAGTTGCAACTTTTGCGGCAGGAGATTTAATTCTCTCGTCACCATGGAAATGCACAAAAGTAGAAGTCATAAAAAAAAGTCATCAGTAGGTAAATTGAAAAAGCCAACCATTAAGGTTGATCAAGAGAAGCCTTTGGAAAGGCATAACGAGGATGTTGATGATCTGGCTTCGTTTAATGACAGTAAAGGGAGTGAAGTTAAGACGGGTTCTTCCTTGTATCATCCTTGCACATTTTGCGGGTTAACATTTCAGAGACCGTGTAGTTTGGGTAGTCATCTTAGAGTACATTTGAACAGTAGATCCTATTGTTGTAGTCTTTGTAGCAGAACATTCAAATCAAGTGTTGTTCTGGAAAAGCACGAAAGACTTTGTCACAGAAAGAAGGTTGCAGTGAAGAGTAATGATGAGGGAGAAGTCAGTTTTAAGGAACAGAAAGAAACTGAAAATACAAATAATAAAAGTGAAACAAGCACTAAAAGTGGAGCATTAGTTGAAGGCCAATACAACGATTTAGTCAATTTGAGTGATCTTTCTTGCAACATGTGCGGCTTACAGTTTCGGAAAGCGTGCGGACTTCAAAGCCATGTAAGGACTCACTTAAATAACAGGCCTTATTACTGTAACTTGTGTGATAGTACATTTACCACAGCTTATACACTGAAATCTCATGAAAAACACAGGCATAAAAAGGAGCAAGAAGAATTGTCTGTGAAGGATGGTGGTATTAAGAGGGATGATTACTCTGGTCCCGATGTTGATGATTTATCAAGTATGAGCAGTCACATATATAGTCCAAAAGAAAGAAAGAATTTGCATTTAGATAAAAAGGTCCATGCTTGTGAAATATGTGGTACAAAATTTAGCAAATCGTGCGATTTAGCGGTCCACTTAAAAGTACATTCTGATGGGATTAGTAAGAAGGAAATAGAACCATCAAAAAAATCTTCAGAGGATCAGTATAAATGTCACATATGTACGGGAAAATTTAGTGATGATGAAAGTTTCAGATTACACTTGCGCTCTCACGAAGAGGAGGATGAAATATTAGAGGAGGAGGGTGAAAACTCTGCATTTCTATCAAATGAAAAGAAGCACAGTTGTAAAATATGTGGCAAGAAATTTAGACATAGTGGCAATTACAAAGTACACATATGGTCTCATGAATATAAAAATGCTATGGGGAAAAAGGATAAGAATATACCTAAAGAGCCCACTAGTAAGGCGGAAGGAGAGTTGGAACAAAGCACTGAGCAGAGTAAACTTTTTGACTACATGGGGATGAAGAGGACGAAGTCAGGACACATGAAGGTCGAGTGTAAGTTATGTGGTAAACTGATGGCTCATAGAGGCAATTTCGTTACCCATATGAGGGGCCACCGTGATAAAGGGGAAGTTGAAGCCCTTGGGAAAACTGAACTAGATGATGTGAAGGATAAAGCTGATGTGAACGGTAAAGCTGATGATGTGGGTCATCCAATAAGGTGTAGTAAATGTAACAAAAATTTCAAGTCGAAATGGGCCTTAGATCGTCATGTTCATGTGCACTCAAAGATTACCATCGGTGACAGCTACAGCTCACATTCAAATGGATGTGATTTAACAACTCAAGAACATGATCCTTCACCTTCAAATAATGCTGATAGTCACATTGTTGATAATTCAGTAACATCAGATTTTAATTTGGCTTCTTCTTCAAGGGATTCTATTGATTACACTAAATGGGAAGGAGAAACATCGACTCTTTCCAGAGATTCAAACATTTCTCCAGAGAAGGCTGTTGGTCCTAGTCAAGAGTATCATAAGATCAAGTTAGAATCAAGAACTTGCAAATATTGCTGCAAAGTGTTCAAATATAGATCAATTTGTGTCTATCATATGGCCAAACATTCAGAAAAGGATTACAAGTGTGCTTTCTGTAGTAGAAGATATTATTATAAGAAAGAATTCTTGATACACACTCAGAGCCATGAAAATGTTTTAGATTCTGATAGCCAGGGCCGCGGAAAAGTAACCAAGCAGGAAATATCATCTGATGGTAATTCTCAGACTAAATGGGAGAATAATACTGGAATGCAAAATATAGTTACAAAGGCCCAAGAGAGGGACATTAATTTGTCATGTCGCATGTGCGGAAAATATCTGCCCACCCACAAAAGTTTTCGCAAGCATCAAAGGATTCATTCGCAACAGACTAAAAATAGATGTGGCATTTGCGTTAAGAAGTATAAAAGTCGGTCTTCTTACCGTAAACACATGAGAATTCACCACCCTGAATTGGAAGGTAAATGTTCCTATTGTGGATTTAAGTGTGATGGTAGTTGTCAGTACAAACTGCAGGAAACGGATAAAGTTGACATCAACGAATCAAACGAGAATGAAGGACTTGGAAGCGAGGCCTCAGCTACACCACCTGCTCCTCTAAGAGGATTACGAACTAAAGGTGACAGGGGAATTTCTCATGGTTTGAAAGCAGAGGAAGGCAGCAAAGTTAGCATGAAAAAGAGGAAAATATGTGAAGTGTTACCTTCATCTTCTGGTATAGAATCACCAGGAAGCACAAATGATATCAATGATGAAAACCTCAAAGATTATGTTGCAGCTAATACTATTGTAGATAATTCCAAGGCAAAACCATTCATATGTAGTATTTGTGGCAAAGGCTTCAGATACATGAAGTACATCAAACTGCATATGGAAGTGCATTTAGAGCAAAGATTTAAATGTGAAATTTGCCATAAAGGTGCAAGAAGTGCACAGAGGTTGAAAAGACACATGACAGTACATCAACTTGGGAAGAGATTTAGGTGTGAAGATTGTGGGTCAGCATTTACGCAAATGTCCTCTTTAAAGAAGCATTGTCATATTTTCCACAGGAATAAAATAGAAAATATTGATTCCCCCGAGTTGGAGAAAAGAATTGAAAGCAAGTCATCAGAAAATGTAAAATCAGATGTATGTACAGAAAAATTGCCATCTCAGGAATTCTGCGACAGCGAGGAAGGTGTTGCTGAGACCCCAAAAGTTTGCGAAAACATTAATTTGGAAGGGAATGAAGATGACAGCACTCTTGACAATAGATCTTTGTTTGGAAAAAGCAATTTTGTATGCCACATCTGTGGAAAGGTTGCTTTATCTGGGAGTCATTTAGATTCCCACATGATAAGGCATTCCCAGGAGAAACCTTTCAAGTGCCCATTGTGTCAGAAGTTTTTCAAAAGGGATTACACCGTCAGAAAACATATCAGAGAAATTCACAATGCCAATCCTAATCAGTTTCATCCGAAAAGTCTCACGTCAAGTGGGAGGGACATCACTGTTGATTTACCGTACAAGTGTTCCATATGCGATAAAGGTTTCATTTACGATACTTCTTTGAAAGCCCACACGATGTTCCACATGAGGGAAAGCTCCATGTTTTCCGGGGAGTGCGAGGAAGAGGTTTACGAATGTGCTGTGGAAACCAACGAAGATGATGGCATCCTGTCCATTGAGTCTGTCAGGTTAGAGGATACTAATAAGTATTTGAAAGAAGAAAAGGAATATTTTGTCGAAGACATGGCAATTGATATCAAAGAAGAACTAGTTGATGACATCGAGGAAGACTATGAAGATTTAATGCCTGAGGAATTCCTGCTTAATGACTTTGATTTAATGGAGCAGAATGCACCGGAACATCTCAATTTCACTGGAGAAATTGATAGTGTAAGTGAGAGCATAGATTTTTCTAATTTTAGTGAAAGCTGTATTTTCGGGGATGAGTCCGGGAACACTGAAAATTATTCCGCATTTTCGTCAGAAAAAGAGCAAGGTAATTTGTACATTCCAGAGAATATAGAAGCTAGTTGCTCTTCAAAGTGCTAAAGAGAAACATATAGACGTTTAGGGCTGCTATATGACCACTTGTAAAAAGTTCAAATTTCTTTACAATTTAAAGTATATCTGTCAAATGATTTTATATTTTTTCAGTATAGATTTATATACAATTTGTACTGTGCACACATTGAAATTGTCACTCAGTATGTTAAGTGTGCTAAAAGAAATTTATGAAATTTGTGAATAAAGAGTTGAAGACTGTAGAGGAAATAGGCTAGGGAAATGTTTCACAAGAAAATTTGACCTTATAGAAAGAAAAAAAGGATCCAGTAATTTGTTGTGTGGAAATTCGTATGTCAAAATACTGTATAAGGTTCGTAGTACTTAGATGCTTCTCTTAAGAAGCACAGCGAGGAAAAGTCTACCTAATATCTTTAATGTCTTAGTTATGTGTGTAACATTTTTGTAGCCTCTTTTTTTTCCCATATTCAATGTAATGTCGGTATAGATCAGTACTCCTTTTGAATTGATAGTTTAATTCAAACTGATGTTATTGATCTCTATATGAAAGTTTAATCTGTTTTTTTTTATGCATATACTTGTAAAGTTTAGTTTTTTTATCCATATACTTCCTGTGAAGCTGGAGGAGTTTGGTGAGGAATTATGCAGACAGTAACTTAATGATGTTTGTCTTGTAGATAAAGATTAGCTTGTTCAGCGAAACCAAAGAGTTTCAAAGTCTCCTTGAGCTTTTTATGTGCTTTTACAGTATTGTGGTTAACATAGAATTGTTATAATGCTTTTACCGTATTGGAAGTCTGTAGAATGTACATTGCAATTAGGTTAAAAAGATTTATCGATCCTTATGTAATTGATAATAGGGTTAGAATGTGAAACCTCTGAATCTTAGAATTTAGAATAAACCTGATACATCTCGATGTTAAGTCTTTGAATATGAATATGTAGCTCGCCATTTTCACTGAAATGACGTAATAAATTACGATATGCTTTAAAAATGGTATTTTATTTTACGAGAGACCAGGTGTATAAAACTTCTAACAGAAATATTCCACATCAGTTTAAAAGGTTGATAAGGTCTGAAAACTAAACTTCTCTTAGACTAATATAAAAACTACAATGGTTAAGTGTTTGGGTTTGAGTCTAAATGTACTGTACTTCTCATTGGAAATTACTTTTATAAGTTTTCTATGATTGTAAGTTCCTATAAGTTTATTTTAGGATTTTTTTAGATTATAATAATATTTTCATTTTCATTTGATGGCTGCTTTTCCGCTCCTATACAGCAGGAGAACCCCACTCTCTACAGGACCTCCGCTGTCGTTTTACCTTGTTTGTTCAGATTATTTATCGTTTCAGATCACGTATTGTTCATTTACTGTTAAATCGTCACTGTTGTAAGCCTTTAAATAAGAAAGTCTTCAGTTTCCTCTTGAAAGCCTGAATGTCTTCAATCATTTGAATGTTTCGTGGGACCTTATTATATAGTCTTTGGGCCACATATTTAAAGGCTCTGGAGCCTAAAGTAGACATATATCTAGGTTCCAACAGTCTGAAGCCATCTGTAACTCTTCTCGTGTCGACACGATTTATTTGCTGCGCAATATGCCGCAATTCTCTTTAGTATCTTGAACCCGATGAGTGTTACGGCAATTACTGAATTCCTATTGACCATATGCATTCCTGATTGCACTGATTTTTTTTTTTTTTTTTTTTTTTTCTCTCTCTCAAGGGGGCCATCGGTAACTTGCCTGGTTTGCTAACCAATATTAAACTGAAGTTTTATTTATTTGTGAATGAGATCATGGTAAGGGGTAGATGGAGATGGTTTGGGCATGCTCTTCGCACTCCGCAAGAGAGGATCGTTCACCAACCATTTAACTGGGCTCCACCATGTACGAGAAGAGTTTGAAGACTCAGGCCCACATGGCTTGGGACTATGAAGCATGAAGAGATTATGAATGGAGAAGTATTGAGATATAAGCTCAAGATAGAGACAACTGGCAAAGTCTAATTGTGGTCCTTTGCGTCGATAGGCGTAGGAGATGATGATAATGAATACCTTCATATCTGTCAGCCAGAATTGGCTCATATAGTCATTCTATGGATTTTGGTTAGGGTAGAGGATGAATATTTGAATTCAGTTCATACTGTTTTTATTAATGAATAAAAGTTAATTGTAAAACTCATTTGTTCCAACACAGAGTACTTATACCTAGAACTATTTTCTTAGGAGTTAATGGTAACTCTTCTCAACCGACCAGAATTTTGTGTAGTTTACCCTATTCACATTTTCTATGGGTGACTTCAGGCGGAGTGATACGCCCCCTGAGGCGACCCGGGATCAGAGAGCGTGCTAGTTCAGGTCGTGCTCCTCAGTAAGTTTCTGGTCGCGACGTGATTCACATCCCGCCGCGTGCTCTCTTACCCAGTGCGACCCTTTGTGTTTACCACGTGGTTCCTGTGCCCGTATCCTTACCCCTTTCCTTTGTGTCTCTTGGTGTTAGTGTTTTCATTATGGAGCATCCACGCCATTGCCCTGGGCCTGTGGCTGGTAAGTCTTGTGGGGCTTTCCTTTCGAATTCCGAGGTTGACCCACACTCGTGTTGTTCGTCATGTAGGGGCAAAGTGTGCTCTCCTACTGCCACGTGTTCGGAGTGCGAGTCTTGGGGCGAGATTCAGTGGATCCTTTATGGGACTAAGAAGAAGAAATCGCCCAAGAAAGGTACCGCGTCCTCTGCTTTGGTGTCCCCGGATGCCTCGTCGGAACGTGGTTCCCTTCCATCTTCCCCTACCCAGAGTAGGGTTCGAGGTAAGTCCGTTGCGGGGAAGCGGCCCATTGTTCTTCCCCAAGAGTCTGAATTACCTGTGGGGGAAGCTTCTGATGTATTACAGGCATGTGTGGGGCCTGAGGGAAGTGCGGGAGAGTGTGTGGGAGACGAGGTCCTGGTGCCCGCAGGGCCCGTATCTACCGAAGACCCGATGTGGGGGAAGTCAGGTACTACCTCTTCTCCCCCATCTTGGGTGTGTGTTTCAGGTACTTCGGCCGCCAGGGGGGATGCCGAGAAAGGCCTTTCGTCAAATTCGGACCCCGTCATTTGGGATATCCCTAAAACACCCTGCAGGTCACCCTTCAGACTAGAAGAGGAGTTTGACCATTGGATCATCCGGAAGAACGTTCCTCGGTCCCCCCCAGCGCCCTCGGCGACTCTTCCGCCCATCTTCATGCAGCCTGTGGAAACAGAGGTTCGGCATGGAGTAACCCCCTCGGAGTTGGACGCCTCAGGTGGTTCGGCGGATTCCCTTTCCTCCTCGTCTTCTTCCTCGTCCGTAGATTCATCATCAGAGGACGATTCCAGGTCCGCGAGGAGGAAGCGCGAGAGGTCCAGGAAGAAGTAGTAGTCCCGCTCCCGTTCAAGACAGAAGAAGAAGGAGTCCAGACCATCTAAGAAGAAGGCGAAGAGGAGTAAGTCTAAGGATTGGGTGAGTATCACGGTGCCCCGGAGCGAGCTGTTTAAGGTCACCACAGCCGCGGCCGCTTCCGGGTGGCTCCCTAGAGCCTCGTCCTCACTGTCTCTCCCCTACGGACAAGAACCTCACCGAGGGAGGCCTTTCCAAGCTCCCCACGAGCCGCCGAAGTTGACGAAGGCCTCCGCTGCCCCTACTCTGGGGAGGGAGGCGCTCCGTCAAGTGGAAGGCGTTACGCCAGCCGCAGGCTCCTTGGCTGACTTCATTAAGCTCCAAGGGCGCCCTTCGGCTAGGGATATTCCCACAGATACGATGATGCCTGCAGGGCAAGGCAATCCCATGACGGATACCTTCGCCTCTGCTGGTCCGCCCGTGACACGGGCAGGCCCATCCAACGTTGCTCCCCCTACTGTCACCGATGATACTCGTGCGGAGGGACTGGTGATGGAGGCCCTAGTGGAAGGAGGGGAGTGCTTGTCGGATGACATCTCCTCCTATCGCAAAGTGTTGTCCTTCATACGACGGCACCATAGGCTGGATGAACCAATGCCCACCACTGAACAGACCTGGCTCTCTGGACTTAGCAGGTTGGTGGAGAACCCTATTCAGCAAAAGCCCACCTTAGCTCTACCCTTAGCTCCCGACGTAAGGCTGGGTATGGAGCATATTGATAAGTTCCTGGACGGCCTGGCGGATGCCCCTAGGAGTCAAAGTGCCTCGAAGCTGCTTCCGGGACTGAGGGCACAAAAGAGGTTTTACGTGCCGGAAGGTCGTCGGGGAGGACCCCGCACAACGGAAACAGCCATCACCTCGTTAAACCAGGGTGCCGCTGAAGACAGAGCGTCCACGGCCCCTGCGTGTTTTTCCCCTTCGGAGACCTCCATGATGGCCCAAGACCTACTCTACGTGTCCTCCTGGTTGCACTGGTGGACGTTAGTTGTCTTTCAGGCCTCTCATGATTTGTCCCTGCCAGAAAACCAAACCTTACTGAGAGAGCTAATTAGCTCAGGTGGCAAAGCCTTAAAATTTTTATCCTATCAATCTCTCTCCCAGGCTACCAATTGGGTCCTGAGGAAGAGAGACACTATTCTTAGCAAACTAGTGAGGAAACTCCCGGACCGAGAAGCAAGAAAATTGAGAAACTCCTCGATCTGGGACAAGGCAATCTTTCCCCCTTAAGTTGGTGGACGAGACGATGGAACGGGTGAGGAAGATGAAGGACATGGGAGACCATAGACCTCCCCTTATGAGGCGCCCACCGCACAGGAGGGCCTCCGTGGATGGCCCTCACACTTCCCGTTCCTCTCCAGCCCAGCCTAGAGGACAGCCACCTGTGGCTCCCTGGATGCAATCAACTCAGCCCCCCGTGGAGGTGCCACAGCACCCCAGTCTAACTTTAGACCGTCCTACGGGAACTCAAGAAGAGGTCGGTCCAGACGCCCCTCCAGAAGGAGATAGGAGGCGAGGCCCCCTACTCCTACAAGAGCCTCAAGTAGGGGGATGCCTCAGATACTCTTGGCAAGCATGGCAAGATTACGGTGCGGATCCCTGGATGGTGACAATCCTGAGGGAAGGTTACAGACTACCCTTCTTGGCGGAACTTCCCCCGCTTATTCCAGCCCTTCAGGTGGAGTGGCTGATTCTCAAGGACCCCTTGAAACTGGCAGCTCTGCAGGAACAAGTGTCGTCCATGATCTCCAAGGGAGCGTTGGAACTAGTCGAAGAGCCCGGCCCGGGGTTCTACAGCAGGCTCTTCCTAGTGGAGAAGGCAACAGGGGGATGGAGGCCAGTAATAGACCTGTCGGCCCTCAACAAGTTTGTGGCGAAAACCGAGTTCAAGATGGACACTGCCAAGACAGTGTTGGCCGCCTTGAGGGAAGGGGATTTCATATCCCTGGACCTCAAGGACGCCTACTTCCAAATCCCCGTCCATCCCTCCAGCAGGAAGTTTCTCAGGATAAAGTGGGATTCCCGAGTACTACAATTCAAGACCCTTTGCTTCGGACTGTCGACGGCTCCTCAAGTGTTTACAAGAGTCTTCACGACGGTTGCCGTTTGGGCTCACGAGCAGGGCATCCGTCTGATCCGGTACCTGGACGATTGGTTGCTTCTTTCAGCCTCAAGGGAAGAATTGAAGGAACAAGGCGAGAAGTTACTTCTTCTCTGCGAGGAATTGGGTATCACGGTCAACGTAGAGAAGTCCCAGCTAATCCCCTCCACCAGGATGACCTACTTGGGGATGGTCCTGGACACCCGACTAGTGAGAGCCTTCCCCTCGTTGGAGAGATTGGAGAACCTAGAGCGAGTTCTGCAACCCTTTCGGTTGGACCAACCCAGGAGGGCCAAGGATTGGCAGAGGTTGCTGGGCCACCTAGTGTCCTTGGAAAAGTTAGTGCCACAAGTGAGACTCAAACTTCGAGCGTTGCAGTGGAACCTGAAGGAACATTGGAACTAGGGGAGAAATCCCCACAAACTGGTTCTGGTCTCCCCAGAAACGAAGGTAGTCTTGCAATGGTGGCACGACAGGAGGAACACCGAGTTGGGGATGCCCTTCGCCCCCGACCCTCCGTAAGTCCTATTGTTTACGGATGCGTCGAAGGAAGGTTGGGGCGCTCACCTACTTGACCAATCGACAAAGGGAAAATGGTCGAGCGAAGAAGCAAAGCACCACATAAACGTGCTAGAGATGATGGCTGTGCTGAGGGCGAGTCGAGAATTCGTTCATCTCCTCCGGGGGAACACAGTAGCGTTGATGTGCGACAACGCCACAGTAGTAGCCTACGTTAAGAAGAAAGGGGGTCTAAAGTCGAAAGAACTATGCTCGTTATCGACAGAACTTCTGGAATGGGTGGCAGAAGAAGGGATCGAGTTCACAGCAAGGTTCATCCCGGGAAAGAGGTACGTCCTGGCGGACGGCCTCAGCAGAGTAGGCCAAGTAATAGGGTCAGAGTGGACTCTACACCCAAGCATAGCTCAGTCAGTCATACTGAAGTAGGGTTCCCCAGTAGTAGACCTATTCGCCTCACGTCTGAAATCCCAATTCCCCGTGTTCTGTTCTCCAGTCCCAGATCCGTCAGCGGTGTTCGAGGACGCCTTCCAGCACCCTTGGGACGGCCTCGATGTGTACGCCTTTCCCCCCTTCGGAATGATACGTCAAGTCCTCAACAGAGTAAGGACAACAGCCAACCTTCAGATGACTTTGGTCGCGCCTTGGTGGCTGGAGAGGGAGTGGTTCGCAGACCTAAAAGAACTGGCCCTTCTTCCTCCTTGGCCGCTCCCGGACAGGCCAGACCTTCTTCGTCAACCCCACTTCCAAAGGTTTCACGAAAACCTTCGGTCCCTCCGCCTTCACGCGTGGAGGTTATCGAGCGGCTTCAGAAGAAAGATGGATTCTCATCGTGGACCGCGACGAGGAAATCGGGTTACTTAAGGCGGTCCTCTATCGCTGTCTACCAAGCGAAATGGGCAGTCTTCTCGAAACGGTGCGCTTCCCGTAATATCAAGCCCTTGAGGGCCTCGATCCACGATGTGGCGGACTTCCTGGTGTATCTCAGGGACGATTTGGGCTCTTCCATTCCAGCAATAAAAGGAGTGAGGGCAGCCTTAGGTCAAGTCTTCCTCCTGAAGGGCATTGACTGGGATCCTCCCGGCACATCTCGATGCTCATCAGGAGCTTTGAGCAGTCATGCCCCTCACAGGAGGTGAGGGTACCGCAGTGGGACCTAGCCATAGTACTCAAAGTCCTATCAGAACCTCCCTTTGAGCCCCTCAAGGACATCCTGGATAAGGAACTCCCCCTCAAAACGGTCTTCCTATTAGCCCTAGCTTCGGTGAAGAGGGTTGGTGAGTTGCACGGATTATCGTACGAGGTTTCACACTCAAAAAGGATGGCGGGACGCCTCCTTTCGGTTCGTCCCTAACTTTGTGGCCAAAAACGCAGAACCCAGCCTGTTGGGATCCTCGGTTCGAGGGCTTTTTAGTCCCAGCGATCCCTAGGTCGGACAACCCTAAAGATTTACTCTTATGCCCTGTCAGAGCAGAAAGAAAATACCTTGAAAGGACTTCCAGGCTCCGACCGGAGATCAAGAGCCTATTTTTCTCAACCGGTCAGGTGAAGAAACCAGTCTCTAAGAACTCGATCTCCTTTTGGTTGCGACAGGTGATCAAGAGAGCTTACGATGTTTCGGGAATCCCTCTTCCAGGTAGGCCAAGGCCTCATGATATTAGGGGTCTAGGCACCTCCCTGGCGTTTGAGAAGAACATGGCCGTGGGCCAAATTCTGAAAGCGGGTACCTGGTCCAGACAGTCCACTTTCACGGAACATTACCTGAAGGACTGCTCTAGGAAATCCTTGGACGGGGTTCAACCTTGGCCCAGTCATATCAGCGCTGCAAAAGATTTAAAGGTCATGGCCCCAGGGAAACCGGGGGTGGTAGGTCATGAGACACACTTTCATCCCTTACCTTTCCCCCTTATCATCCTTAACCTTACCCTTAATCCCCAGCATGGGCGTGAATCAAGAGGCCCTGGCGGCCAGGATATACGTCTTCAACAAGAAATACGTCTCAGAAGTAATGGTTCAGAGGTAAGCCACTTAGACACTAAGTTAGTTTTTTGGGTAGTTTCCCCTATTTTCATTCAAGTTTCTAGTGGAGGTCATCGGAACCTAGTTCCCCTTTGAGGTTCCCCTTTTTCGCCTGGTCGTGCTCCTAAACCGTCAGACCCTAGTCCCTGCAGGACACTCCCTCCTCCAAAAGTTTGTCTCCTAAGAAAGTAGTTCTAGGTAAGTACTCTGTGTTGGAACAAATCACAAATTTTTAAGTAATTTGTATTTTTCCTAACATACTTACCTAGAACTACTTTCGGGTTATGGGCCGCCCATCCTTCCCCGAGGGTCCTGCAGGGTTGAGGAGAACCCTTTTTGGCTACGAAACTTACTGAGGAGCACCACCTGAACTAGCACGCTCTCTGACCCCGGGTCGCCTCAGGGCGCATATCACTCCGCCTGAGGTCACCCATAGAAAATGGGTAAACTACACAAAATTCTGGTCGGTTGGGAAGAGTTACCAGTAACTCCTAAGAAAGTAGTTCTAGGTAAGTATGTTAGGAAAAATACAAATTACTTAAAAATTTGGGATTTTATCTGTATGAAAATGTTTGAATGGTATTAAGTATTATTTGAATTTCCCAGAATTGTTCCAATAAAAAACCACGTTCGTGTCTTGACTTCTTGTTGACGTGAATTGGAACCTGTGCCGTGGTTACTTTTGCTGTTGCAATAGCATTTCTGTCTGTCAAGTCATTTGAAAACCAAGAAAAAAAAAAGATATAAGTAAATCTTGGAACAGTAGTAAAAGGTTTAAGCTAAGAGGACTAAGATTTTCAAAAATCTTTATTACAAATTTATTCACCTTTTGGTGTAACAGTCACATTCTTCATGAATGTATAAATGAATGATGAAATAGAAATGAACATTGATGATTGATGAGGGGTAAAAGAGCTGTTGATAGAATAAAAATTTAAGTAGACATATAAGTAACTGGAGTGAATACCTGTAGTAAAAAGAGGATGAATACTATGAAAAAGGGACATAATAGGAGCTCAACCTGTTAGAATTTTATTCAAAAACTCTACAAAGCAAGAAAGTATTTTTAGAAGCTCATTTGATGTCGTTATCCCATTAAGGAATTATGCAACCCAAAATAGTTTTTATCTGTTAACCCTTTTACCCCCAAAGGACGTACTGGTACGCTTCACAAAACTCATCCCTTTACCCCCATGGACGTACCGGTACGTCCTTGCAAAAAAAATGCTATAAATTTTTTTTTCTTCATATTTTTGATAATGTTTTGAGAAAATTCAGGCATTTTCCAAGAGAATGAGACCAACCTGACCTCTCTATGACAAAAATTAAGGCTGTTAGAGCAATTTAAAGAAAATATACTGCAAAATGTGCTGGGAAAAAAATAACCTCTTGGGGGTTAAGGGTTGGAAATTTCCAAAGAGCCTGGGGGTAAAAGGGTTAATAGCCGAGAGGTATTTCATCAGAGAAAGTTGCAGAGCTTCTGTGCTTGTTAATTATTTTGGAAGATCAGTTGAATACAGTCTGCAGAAGAGTGTGGACTTCCATTGATGTTATTCTAACGTTAGGTTGATTAATTAAAATTATATAAAAAATGGTTAACTAGAATATGAAGTTGGGTGAAATTCACATAGTGTATACGGTAGTGATTAAATTATATTGGAATATCCAGCATATTGTTGGACAGGATGTACTTAAACCTTGGGATAGATTATAAAGTAGAACAGTAAATGTACTGTGCGTATTTTTTTTCTAAAAATAATTGAAACCAAAGGTCCCAGAAAGAAATAGCAATAAATCAAAAGAATTAAGAGTTGCAGAGCTAAATGTAAATATTGTATTAAAAATTTATTAACAGTTTATATCTACCAGGAACTTTATCAGATTGTATAAATGATAATTTAGGAACTTCAAGATATGAGGTATAACTGAAAAGCAAGAGTAGTTCAATGAGAGATGGGGGATCTTAGCCACACATCCTATTCACTCTCAGTTCTCAAAATAACTGCAGTCTTTGTTAGTATTACCATCACCTGTCACCTGTATGGCATGAAATATCTCTCCTAACTATAAATGCTGGTTTTATTTTAAAAGAAGCCAGATGTTACAAAGAATCAAAACTGGGGTGTAGAGAGACTGACATATTTATTTGATGAGATGTTATGTCAAAAACCCCTTAAAAATGCTTCATGATCCAAAGAATGTACAGTCACATTTTCCTCTTGAAGGTGGCAGTTACTAAGTGGCCACAGCCTCGGCCCTTTTCTGGCGAATAACTTGAGTACAGTACTCTATTAGCCGTCGGGCTTTGAGGAGTGCACTTTTGGTGGACATCATCTCAATGATGCCTGGTTGTTAATCTTTGCTGCATTCGTGGAGCACACCCAGAACCAGTATTTGCATTGAAGAGTCATGAATATTTAGAAAATATTGACTCCTATAACCAGGTATATAGGTTATCATTTAGTGAGTCCTTGTGTTATCAAATTTATCACATGGGTTAGAAATACAGTTATCAGCAACCTCTTGTGAATTAATTGTTATATGGAAGAAAAAGAAAGATTTTCAAGAAAATAGATCAAAGTATAAGTATGCAGTGGAGTTAAGAGCAAAATAAGGCTGCTTGTTTTTTGTTTATGAAGAACATTACGCATGAAAAAAAAGGCTGTTTTTAAAAGTTTTGAAAGCTGAATTCAATATGACCAAGTGTAGAAATCTTATATAAAGCACTTTACTGATATTTTTTTACAAAGACCTTTTATCTGTACAGTACTGGTAAATATATATTTTAAATGGTATACAAAATTTTGCGAGTATATGAATTGAGTGAAATTCTGTCTTATTTCCAGGAGGAAATATCATGAAGCTGATTCTCATCCACAGGCGATCCAGCTAGGAAATAATTTTTTTTCAAAATGACAATGAAGACATCTAGTATAATGTGCAATCAGTTGGTTCTAAAATCTCCTATAAAGGAGATACGGTAAGTTATTTTCGTCCTACATAATTTACATTTCATGTTGAAAGCCCAGATGAGTGTTTTAGGGATGTTTATTACTCGAGATTTACTACGATGTGGATAAAATTGTCTCAAAACGGGTAAAAAGTGCGTAGTATTGTAGAATAGTTCCATTATAGATTGGAAGAGCTCAGCATCATCAACTTAACATTGTATTAGAATTACTTTGTCTCACTATTAAAAATAAGTAACATGAACTTTCACAAACACACTTAAAATTCCAGCTATAGGAAAAGTAATTTGTATTAAGAAAATTGTTTTCATAACAATATAACTTATTCATACAATTACTTATTCTATTCATTATTCTACTCAGCATTGGGAAACTCGTTTTAAGTCATTTAATCTCCAACAGGCTGAAAGAGACATCTTTCGGGTAAGTATGTTAGTCTATAAATGTTCTTCAATAGTCTCATTGAATTGCTATGCAGTATAGTAATGATAATGGTAACTAATAATAAGGATGATGATGAAGACACAAACAATGATTAATGCTGAACAAAATGATAAGTTACTGTTGCTTTGTTTTATAGTTTTAGAATTAAAAAAATTCCTTATGACCTTTTCATTATGATGCAAAGAGTACAATATCTAGATGAAACTCATGTAAACACATTTAGATAAATCTTTATTATATCAATTTTCATCATGAAATCATAGCTTTAACAGTGCTTTTTGTGAACAATTTTTGTGTCGTCACAAATATGTTATTTTAATAGTTTACTTTTGTATCATGGACGAATCCCAAGTATGTAACTTCATATGTAGTAGAAAAAGTCGGTAACTTAAGGGATTGTGACATAGGAAAAATCTTTTTTTGGGTGAGATAGCCATGTCGTTTTGATGGAAGTTCCTCAAGGCAGCTTTGTACTTGGGATATTTCCTGCGAGTGATATACCAGAGAATTTTACCTGTAGAGGTCATCACAGGGTTACTACCCCCAGAGCGAATATCCCGAAAGATATCGTGTATGGAACAGGGACGTGTTTAAAATAACCACGGCTATCCTTCCCCGAATAGAGTTGACCTTGTGTCGAAGGATATGGGATAATAGGTTGACACATTTTCTTACACTCCTTGTAATTGAATTGGTGTTCTGCTGACTGGTTAACAGATCCCAGAAGTTCTCTTATAATTTGAGCTATTTAATATCACACTTAAAGTAGTAGCTCGGTATACGAGATTAATCCGTTCCAAGAGCAAGTTTTAATCTCAAAATATTGGTAAACCAAAACAAATTTTCCCTTAATAAATAAAGGAAATTTGCTTAATACATTCCCCAGGTTCATAAATACACATACACACTCATTTTGTAAGGTTTGTAATATATAAAGAGGGAATTATAACCCCTAACATCTGAAATCAATATAAATTAATAATTCCCAATTAAAGATAGAAAGTATTGACAATTTTGACTCGCACTTTACCTGTGAGGAGGTTCGTGGAGGGAGAATTTTCTTTCGTGAGAACTCCGGGTAACGTCACGAGTTCTCTCTCTTAAATGGGTTTTACTATCACTAACTAAATGATATAAATTTACTATTTATGGATAATTGATCGTCTTTTTTTCACACCCTTACATAAAGCGTGAACACCAAGCGTGTGGCACATTGAAACGGGTTGGTCAATTTCGTGTTAGTCACATTAGTACTTGTCCACAAAAAATTACCATAAGGAGGAAAATTTTTGCTTGCAGACTGATACAATGCTCTCACTGTATACCAAATCAAAATTTCATGCTTGTATACAGAAATATACATATCCAGATATATTTATAAACCTAGGCTTTTCAATATTAAACTTACCCGATAATCATGTAGCTGTCAACTCCGTTGCCCGACAGAAATCTAAGGAGGGATACGCCAGCTATCACAATACTAGAAGGGGGTGTACTAACAGCGCCACCTGTGGCCAGGTACTCAAGTACTTCTTGTTGACACCTCCTCAATTATTCCTCTGTCGTGCCTCCGGCTAGACGTTCTGGGATACGCTCATGGTCTTCGAGTTTATTCTCGCTTATTTGGTGATGTATTCTCTTTGATTTACGGCTGTCGCATTACTGGAAACCTTCTGATATTAGCTAGATAGCTTTTATTTAATTCAGTTTAACGGTTAACGAATTTTTGCTTGTTTTTTGGATCTCCCTTTGACTTCTCTTGAAAACAAAATGTCTGACATTTCGCAAGCCCCCTCCCATAGACGTTGTAGGTCTTGCAATAGACGTATTCCGAAGGTCTCGGTAGATCCTCACACCGCTTGTTCTGACTGTAGGGACAGACCCTGTCAGTTAGAAAATCGATGTGAGGAATGCGCCGGTCTTTCGGAATTGGATTTTGTCCGACTTTTAAAGTATTCTTCTAAGTTAGAGAGAATTAGAGCTAGGAGGAGTTCTTCTCACTCTTCTTTATTTTCCTCATCTCATGATCCTCTTCCTGATCCTACCCCTGTAGTGGCTACCCCCGATCCTACTGTGTGCCCTCCGCCTGATATGTCAGTGGTTTTACGTGCTATTCAGGCTTTAGGCGATAAGGTAGAGTCAGTGGTAAGTGACCATAAGTCTCTGATGGCCGAAGTGAAAGAGTTGAAGGCCAAGAGTGCAGTGGGTGAAGTTAGTGCCAGTGCTGTGACGAGTGCTAGTGTCGGTGCAGTGCCTTGTACTAGTGTTAGTGCCAGTGTGGTGCGTGGGGATTTTTCTGTGCGAGCCAGTCGTTCTCCCAGTCCGGGACCTCTTGCAAGCTCCCAAGCCCAGGGGAGAAGCAATGTCGAAGGGCATAAGGGTTCGGCAGGCCTTGTTAGGCGCACAGAATCATCCTCAGTGGTTGCGGGCGTGTCTACCACAGACCGTCACTCCCACTTGCAGACGATTGAGCCCGTCTTCCGCTCGTCCGCTGATCTTCTCTCGGGGAAGAATCGTTGGTCTCAGGTCTCTAGACCTCTTAAACGCAGAGTCCAACCCACGAGTGCTCAGCCAGGTTGCAGTCGTTGGCTCAGCTCTGACTCGCCTCAGTCTTCTAGCGATTGTACTCCGCCCAAGAGGAGTAAGGTACAACAGAGCTGCACCGGTGGTGCAACCACTGTTATGGCTTTACCTCAGTCTGCTACTGTCTCTGCTGATCCCAAGTGGTCTATGCTTCAGTCCATGCAAGCTCAGCTTTCGGACCTGATGCGTGAGTGTCGTGCTGAGAGTGCTGCACCTCCTGCACCTGTGGTGCACCTATCTCCTGCACCGGTTCAGCCTGTGCTGCACCCTCCTGCACCGGTGGTGCACCAACCTCCTGCACCCGTTCAGCCTGTGCTGCACCCGCCTGCACCGGTGGTGCACCAACCTCCTGCACCCGTTCAGCCTGTGCTGCACCCGCCTGCACCGGTGGTGCACCAACCTCCTGCACCCGTTCAGCCTTTGCTGCACCCGCCTGCACCGGTGGTGCACCAGCCTCCTGCACCGGTTCAGCCTGTGCTGCACCCGCCTGCACTCGCTGCACCCAGTCGCAGCTCCATCTGCCAGGCGTACGATGTTGAACCTCTTCCACCTGTGAGTCAGTCTGCTCAGCTGCTGCACCGAGCTCTACCCGTGCACCCTGATCCTGCTACTCAGACATCTCTGCTTGCTGGAACTTTACCTTGTTCTGCACAGCCTCGATCTATTCACGCTTCACTCATACCACAGGAACAGGAACTTGCTGCACCTCCTCCTTCCACCTCTGTTGTTGTTCCTGCTCGTTCTGACTCTGCGGTTCAGCATTCGTATCCGATCCCGTCGCCTCATTCTGGGGTTGAGATTTCGGATGATGAGGAAGCACACCTTGATCCCTCTTCGGATGTGGACGACTCCAGACCCTCTCCACAGTCTCTTGATTTTCGCAAGGTCTTGGCTCTTCTCAGGGAGGTTTATCCAGACCATTTTGTCTCAGCTATACCCCGCTCTCCACCATCTGAGTTTTCGCTGGGAGTGCAACAAGCTCAGTCTTCCTATACCAAGCTTGTCCTAGCTAGATCCTCCAAGAGGGCTTTTAGGATCCTAGGGGAATGGCTGCAGTCTAAGCAACTTCTTGGCAAGACTTCCTTCATGTTCCCTCCAACGAAGCTCACTTCGAAAGCGAGCGTTTGGTATGCCACAGGGGAAGCACCAGGCTTGGGAATACCTGCCTCTGCCCAGGCTGACTTCTCAAGTCTGGTAGACTCGCCTCGAAGATCTGCTATGAGACGCTCAAAAGTGTGTTGGACCTTTTCGGACTTGGATCACTTGCTTAAAGGAGTGTTTAGAGCGTTTGAAATGTTTAATTTTCTAGACTGGTGCCTGGGGGCCCTCAGCAAGAAAACCTCCCATACGGACAAAGATTCTGCCATGCTGTTAATGTCCTGTATGGATAAGGCCATCAGAGACGGATCGGGCGAGCTAGCGTCCTTGTTCGTGTCAGGGGTTTTGAAGAAAAGGGAACAGCTGTGTTCTTTCCTTTCCGCCAGCATTACCCCTTGCCAACGTTCACAACTTCTGTTTGCTCCTCTTTCGAAGTTTATTTTTCCCGAAGAGCTCATTAAAGATTTGTCGGCTGCTTTGATTCAGAAAGACACGCACGATCTTGTGGCTTCTTCGGCTCGTAAGTCTAAGGCTTCCACCTCAGCCCCTAAGACTTACCGCTCCCCAGTGACTGATACTCCTGCGACTAGATTCATACCGCCCTTTCGTGGTAGAGCCCCCAGCCGAGGAAGCTCCCGTCCAGACTCTTACAGAGGCAAGTCCAGGAAAGGATCCAAGCCATCCAAAGGAAAACACTGACTCTCCGATTCTCCAGACGACAGTAGGAGCCAGACTCAAGACCTTCTGGCGAGCTTGGGAGATGAGAGGTGCAGACGCACAGTCTGTCAGTTGGCTGAGGTTCGGTTACAGGATTCCATTCTTCCTTCAACCACCTCTGACCACTTCGCCCATCAACCTCCCTCCCAACTACAAAGAGGAGGACAAGAGGCTAGCTTTGCACCAGGAGGTGTCGCTTCTTGTGCAGAAGAAGGCTGTGGTTGTAGTCCGGGACCATCAATCCCCGGGCTTCTACAACCGCCTCTTTCTTGTGGCCAAGAAGACAGGAGGTTGGAGACCTGTCCTGGACGTCAGCGCTCTCAACGAGTATGTCACCAAGCTGACGTTCACGATGGAGACGACCAAGTCGGTCTTAGCAGCGGTCAGACAGGAGGACTGGATGGTCTCATTGGACTTGAAAGATGCTTATTTTCACGTTCCGATTCATCCAGACTCCCAACCTTTCCTAAGATTCGTTTTCGGAAAGGTCGTCTACCAATTCCAAGCCCTGTGTTTTGGCCTAAGCACAGCTCCTATGGTCTTTACCCTTCTGATGAGGAATGTAGCCAAGTTCCTTCACTTGTCAAACATCAGAGCCTCCCTCTACCTAGACGACTGGCTGTTGAGAGCCTCCTCGAGTCGTCGTTGTCTGGAGAATCTTCATTGGACTTTAGACCTTATCAGAGACCTGGGTCTATTAGTCAATTTGGAAAAATCTCAACTCATTCCCTCACAATCCATCGTGTATCTGGGAATGGAAATTCAGAGTCAGAGTTTTCGGGCTTTTCCATCGGCCCCCAGGATAAGCCAAGCCCTAGAGTGCATCATGAGCATGCTGAAGAGGAACAGTTGCTCAGTGAGACAGTGGATGAGTCTCACAGGGACTCTCTCGTCCCTAGCCCTGTTTGTCGAGCTGGGCAGACTCCACCTCCGCCCTCTTCAATTCCACCTTGCAGCTCATTGGGACAAGAGTTCTACCCTGGAAGCAATCTCTATCCCTATCAACCAAGAGATGAAGACCACTCTCCTGTGGTGGAAGCACAACCTTCTTCTCAGAGAGGGTCTATCCTTGGCCATTCAGACCCCCAATCTTCATCTCTTCTCAGATGCATCGGACTCGGGCTGGGGTGCAACCTTGGACGGAAAGGAATGCTCCGGAATGTGGAACGAGGAACAACGATCTCTCCACATCAACTGCAAGGAACTGCTGGCAGTTCATCTAGCCCTGTTGAACTTCAAGTCCCTCCTGCTAGGCAAAGTGGTGGAGGTGAACTCGGACAACACCACAGCCTTGGCTTACATCTCCAAGCAAGGGGGGACCCATTCGAGGAGCCTTTACGAGATCGCAAGGGACCTCCTCATTTGGTCAAGAAGTCGAAACCTCTCTCTAGTCACGAGGTTCATCCAGGGCAATATGAACGTGTCAGCAGATCGTCTGAGCAGAAGGAATCAGGTCATTCCCACGGAATGGACCCTCCACAAGAGTGTGTGCAACAGACTTTGGACCTTGTGGGGTCAACCTACCATAGATCTGTTTGCCACCTCCATGACCAAGAGACTTCCTCTGTTTTGTTCTCCTGTTCCAGACCCTGCAGCAGTTCATGTGGATGCCTTTCTACTGAACTGGTCCCATCTCGACCTGTACGCATTCCCTCCGTTCAAGATAATCAACAAGGTTCTGCAGAAATTCGTCTCGCACGAAGGGACACGGCTGACGCTGGTTGCTCCCCTTTGGCCTGCAAGAGAATGGTTCACAGAGGTACTACAATGGCTAGTAGACTTCCCCAGGACTCTACCTCTAAGAGTGGACCTTCTACGTCAACCTCACGTAGACAGGTTACATCCAAACCTCCACGCTCTTCAACTGACTGCCTTCAGACTGTCGAAAGATTCGCTAGAGCTCGAGGCTTTTCGAAGGAGGCAGCCAGGGCTATTGCCAGAGCAAGGAGGGTTTCCACTCGTAGGGTCTACCAGTCTAAGTGGGAGGTCTTCCGAAGCTGGTGTAGAGCCAATTCAATATCCTCTACCAATACCTCTGTGACCCAAATAGCTGACTTCCTGCTTCATCTTAGAAATGAGAGATCCCTTTCAGCTCCTACGATTAAGGGATATAGGAGTATGTTGGCCTCAGTTCTCCGCCATAGAGGTTTGGACCTGTCTTCCAACAAGGACCTTCAAGACATTCTTAAGTCTTTTGAGACGTCTAAAGATCGTCGTCTTTCCACTCCAGGCTGGAATTTAGACGTAGTCTTAAGGTTCCTTATGACATCTAGGTTCGAACCTCTCCAGTCAGCTTCATTCAAGGACCTTACCCTCAAGACTCTTTTTCTCGTTTGCCTGGCAACAGCTAAAAGAGTCAGTGAGGTTCATGCCTTCAGCAAGAACATTGGTTTCACGACCGAGTCTGCTACATGTTCTTTCCAGCTTGGATTCCTAGCAAAGAACGAGCTTCCTTCACGTCCTTGGCCTAGATCGTTCGAGATACCTAGCCTTTCCAACATGGTAGGTAACGAACTTGAGAGAGTTCTTTGCCCTGTCAGAGCTCTCAAATATTATCTAAAGAGGTCTAAACCTCTCCGAGGACAGTCAGAAGCCTTATGGTGTGCCATCAAGAAACCCTCGAGACCCATGTCCAAGAATGGGCTTTCGTATTATATAAGGCTTCTGATCAGAGAAGCACATTCTCACTTAAAGGAGGAAGACCTTGCATTGCTGAAGGTAAGGACCCACGAAGTAAGAGCCGTAGCTACTTCGATGGCCTTTAATAAAAACCGTTCTCTGCAGAGTGTAATGGATGCAACCTATTGGAGGAGCAAGTCAGTGTTTGCATCTTTTTATCTGAAAGATGTCCAGTCTCTTTACGAGAACTGCTACACCCTGGGACCATTCGTAGCAGCGAGTGCAGTAGTAGGTGAGGGCTCAGCCACTACATTCCCTTAATCCCATAACCTTTTTAACTTTTCTCTTGAATTCTTTTGTTGTTTTTATGGTTGTTACGGTAGGCTAAGAAGCCTTCCGCATCCTTTTGATTTGGCGGGTGGTCAATTCATTCTTGAGAAGCGCCTGGGTTAAAGGTTGTGTAGAGGTCCTTTAGTAGGGGTTGCAACCCTATATACTTTAGCACCTTGGGTTGATTCAGCCTCCAAGAGGAACGCTGCGCTCAGTAAGGAAGACGAACTTAAAAAAGAGGCAGAGTAACGGTTCAATTCGACTTCCTTACCAGGTACTTATTATTTCATTTGTTATTAGAGATAACTGTTATATGAAATGTGGGGATACTTGGCTATCCTTTAATCTTGTTCACTGGTTTTCACCCACCCCCCTGGGTGCGAATCAGCTACATGATTATCGGGTAAGTTTAATATTGAAAAATGTTATTTTCATTAGTAAAATAAATTTTTGAATATACTTACCCGATAATCATGATTTAATTGACCCTCCCTTCCTCCCCATAAAGAACCAGTGGGATCGAGGAATAATTGAGGAGGTGTCAACAAGAAGTACTTGAGTACCTGGCCACAGGTGGCGCTGTTAGTACACCCCCTTCTAGTATTGTGATAGCTGGCGTATCCCTCCTTAGATTTCTGTCGGGCAACGGAGTTGACAGCTACATGATTATCGGGTAAGTATATTCAAAAATTTATTTTACTAATGAAAATAACATATTACTGTGTATCCAGATATTGTTTTTATAGAATTGTTACATTAAATTCAAATGTAACTTTTATGACCCTATTGAGTTTTCATGAAGGTCTGGATATTTTTGTATTTGGAAATTTTTCTTTGTCAAAGGGGGTTAGTTTTCAAAGTTTTTGTAAGTACCATATAAAACTGTTTCGACTTCATACGTTTTGTCGATACAACTTGGCTCTTATAAAAGAATTATATTTCTTTGGTTCTGTTTCATTTTATCATCCTATATTTATGTCTTCTATGTGTTTCTGTTAGTTCTAGTTTCTTAATTACCCCTAGAATTGTTGAGGGTGTTTTCATCGAAAGTAATGTGAGAACTAAACTTGTTGAAGGTAGAGACATGTAGAACTGGTCTCCAATGCACCGAAGCTTTGGGGACTAGGAATAACCTTTTGTAAAAACCCCTTAGCATGATTTAAGACTTCCTCTATTAAATCTTTCTTGTGAAGGTTCACAATGTGTGGTTTCAAAATATGAGCCTTTGCTGTGCTGTATTTGCTAGATAACTCGGAGACGGAACTGGCTCCTTAAACATTCGAATACTGGATATTAGAGGAACCCGGTAACATTCTTTGACTAAAGTTAGCATCTGCAGAATGAGATGAAGGCTTTCCAAACTTGATAGAAGTGAAAGACTTTGTCCTACTGGAATTTCCAAGGAAGAACCATCATAGTGTTTTCTAATAAGATTATCGAGTCCTGTTGGTACAGTATCTCTTACGGAATGTCTTCTAGAGTAGAATCCTGATATTCTACCCCTTTTACGAAAGGAATTCTTTGGTGAGAATTCTAAGGAGGGTGAAATCATAGGCTGAAAAGTGTAAACTTATTTATTCATAGAAAAAGATCCCAAAGTATCAGTTTAAGTCCTAATTTCCACTTGAGCAACTAAGAGATTGTCCCCATCATTAAGCACCATTACTTGTTTTCTTCTCAAAAAAAAAAAAAAAAAAATGTACAAAGGCTGTTACAGCCTTAGATGTTTCATCATAAATAGTGTTATTTAAATAAGTTATATAATCCAAAATCAAATCCAATTTCTGATGGCCTGTGAATTTCTCTTCTATAGTCTAGAAATAACCACCAATTATAGAATATGCAAATAAGAATATTTCAAAAACACTTCTAACTTTACTATCCACAAACAGTATTTCTTGGGTGAACCAGCATGCAAATTCTGCAATGAAAGATTTTCTTTTGTTATCAATGGTGATGGACTCAAGACTTGTTAATAAATCTTAATCTAGCACAAGAATAGGTAACTGGTTAGTCTTTTGCAAGTCAGAATGTCTTTGAGGTATAGAAGACTTGAACACCAAACGAGAACCAGAGAAACATGTGAAAAACTCTGGATAAGGAATTACAAAGTCCTATATTGTTTCTTCCAACAACAACACTGGTATTTACTCTTGTATAATCACTGTCTAAGTTAGGTTTTTACAACGAAACCCCTTAATCTCTATTTCGGGCAAACCTGCTGTTGCTGAGAAAGACATTAAGTATTGTTTAAACAGACTTCTGTATCCTACAAGATTATGGCTCTCTCCCTCTTGGTTATAACCCAATTATTCCATAGGCACTTAATGCCAAGGGTATGTATTGAAAATTCAGTGATATGAAATGGGCTGGGCGAGTGTCAGTGAATATGGTTTTGTCAAAGAACTACTGTACTGTATACTCCACTCCTAAGTATTCTTCATTGTAGGGGACGACTGTAATCAATGGTTTTGATACAGGAGCCTATGATCTTCTCTTAGGGGTGCCAGTGTATACTTGACAGTTTGAATAAACACTGAATTCACTTCCATTCTTCTGACCCCAAGATTTGCAACAGTTTTAATAAACAGTGAATTCACTTCTACTCTTCTGACCCCAAGGTTTGCAACAGTTTGAATGGACATCTACTCTTCCGACCCCAAGATTTGCAACAGTTTGAATAAACAGTGAATTCACTTCTACTCTTCTGACCCTAAGATTTGCAACAGTATGAATAAACACTGAATTGACATCTACTCTTCTAATCCTAAGATTTGCAACAGTTTGAATAAACACTGAGTTCACTTCTACTCTCCTGACCCCAAAATTTGCAGTATTATGTCTGCCTGGTTTGCAGTAGACTGCCAGGGTCACTTTTGACTACCGCTTATTCTATCTGCCTGTCACCCATTTTACTTAAAAAATAGATTTGTAAAGTGATAATTTTAGAAAAAATTTAGGACGGTTCTCAAGAAGCCGAGTCATAAAACCTGCTTAGGAAACTAGTAAAATCAGCTTGATGGAAGCTCTAGCTTTTGACAATTAGATGTCTAGCGGGACTTATGGGAGGGCAAAAGTGGGTCGTGAATAAATATGTATATCACTCACATTTACATACAGTTTAATTTTTAGAAATCTTCCTTCCTGTGAAAGAGATTCTTGACTCATTTAATCTCTTCCAGGTACAGTATGGTGTGAATTGGAGATATGCAGACAGTCACAAGTTGTTGAGTATGTAGCAAATCTGTGTTATGAAAGTCACTGGTATTTTACAAGTAATATTCAATGGCATAAATATTTAATTTAATTGTATTTTGTGCTATTCTTTGGTTACTATGAAATATTATTTAAATTTTTAGAGGAAATTTTAGATTTATGGAAGTATCCTGTGTGCTGTCCGTACTTGTTCCTTCGCTAAAATTACATTGAAAATACTTTTTGTTATAAATCCTTCAAGAATATTGTTCTGGATGAAGAAAAGAGTAATATAAATCTGTTTGCAGTATAGTATTAGTAATTGTAATTTTTGAGGAATAGCCTTGAATTTGTTTGTTTGTAAAAAGTACATGGTTTTCAGATTTCTCTTCATATGATTTTTTTTAATTACATCAAGATGTCGTATAGATTTTATATAATGAAATTGCTACTCTATGATGGTAGATTAATCCATGCGTGGGTTCACTGATAATGATGAAGCTGAGTGAATACTAAGATATAGTACCATTGTTCGAATTCAAACTGAACACCAACAGAAATCATTTTTATTAATTTTATCGCAGCTGTGTAGCAATTTTCAAAATGGAGAAGTTACCGGTGAAAACGTTAGAGTGCAAGCATTGTTCCAAGTTTTTTCTAACCAAGAGTGGCTTGAAGAGACATATGTCTGGGCATTTAACTGTGAAACCTTTTAAATGTCAAATGTGTGGAACTGGATTTTGTCATAAATCCAGTTTTAAGAGGCACGTATTAAAGAATTCTTGCACACCTGTGGATCTGAGTAAACCTCAAACACACAAACTTGTGGAAAAACTTAGCCGGAGCCAGTATTCGTGCCATGTGTGTGGTGTTGGGTTTGCTCATAAATATACTTTTAAAACTCACATGATAATGAATTCATGTAGAGTATTAGAAACAGAACAGAATTCTTTATCTGAGTCCTCGTCTATAGAAAGTGCGTCGCTGGTTGAATCGTGGGCTGTTGATATCAGGAATGTTGCCAAGAAAAGAACGAAAAGCACAGATTCGAGAATAAACGAGAAGTTTACCGAAAAAGTCTCTTCTCGTGACTCTCAGGAAACTTGTATTGTGTGTAGAAAGGTTTTTCCTTCAAAATCTGACTTAGAAGCCCATGTTAAGGAGCACTTTAAAAAGAAGCCCTCCAAATCCTCTTCAGTAGCAGAAATCAAGACAAGTGTGACAGGCAATACAGACAACAACAGACCCCAGAATTCACAAACAGTATTTTCATGTCAGCTGTGTGGTAAAATTACTGAAAGTTTTATAGAATTGAATGCTCATATTGAGCACTGTGATGGCTTTTTGAAGAATAAGTGTTCTATTTGTGAAAAGAGCTTCACCAAACAAAGTCTCCTAAGGAGGCACATGAAGAAACACGGGGCCAGTGTTCGAGAGGGCAGAGTGGACAAGGGGAAGAAATTACCAAAGTCTGTGGAATACATCGAGTCGGAGCCTTCGTCATCAGAATTGATAAGTGCGACTAATTTGCATAGGGGTAATCAAGATGTATCTTTGAGAAAGAAAAAGAAATTGTCAGGGAAGACTGCTTCAGTAGAAGAGGAAACCCCTAATGATTATGAAGAAATGACAGTTTATATAACAGAGGAACAGATGGATGATCGTGATATATTTTCAGAAGGTGAGAGACTAGACAAAATCGATCACATTGGACATATTGCAGAAGATCCATTGATTGACCATTATACTGATGATATGGGTAATAGCTCCGATAATAACTTTTTAGGGATTTTCCAAAAAACTGAGGAAGAGAAAATAGTACAAAGCAGTAGTGCCGTACAATCTGTGGTTCGTAAGGTTCACGACAAGTTTATGGAGCCTGTACCAGATATTTTATCAGGCAATCAAAAGTCTGCCTGTCCATCAGGTAATCTTTGTTCAGAGACTAATATCAGTGCTTCTCGTTCCGAGGATAATGGTTGTTCCGATGCCCACAATGTTAGTCACAGCCAAGCCGTAAACAGGAGTGGGCATCGTGCACAAAGCAATACTGATGGTAGTGACCTAGGTTCAACTTTGTCATTACCTGCACAAAGTGACAACTCTGGTATAGTTTCAACTACTGTTACTAATGAAATAAACCTTTCTGATAGTTCCAGCTGCATACAAGCTCAGATAAAAAGTTCTGTTGCTGAGATTATGTGTCAGGAAAATACCAGTAATGAACTGTCAGTCAAGAGGAAAGAAATTACAACAGTTTACATAGAAGAAGGTTTAGATGATGAAATTGAGCTGTTTGAAGAATCAAACAGATCTACAGTAGAGAGAAGTAGTACTAGTGCTGATCCTCTTACGAGGGATTTACTTGCGACTGAAAAGCATGTGTTTTCTGAAGAGGAATTGAAGTCAGATCTTGCAGAACATCCTGTTGAACACAAATACTCATGCGATGTTTGCCAAATGACTTTCAACCGAAAGGACACCTTTCATCAGCATATGGCTGAACATGAGGAGAAACAGAAATTCAAGTGTTCAGTTTGTTGGGGGGATTTCTGGTTTGAAAGTGAGCTAGCTGAGCATATGAAGACACACGAAAAAAGTCAACAATATACGTGTAATTTTTGTGGATTGAATTTTGTAAAGAAGTGTGGCCTAGTTGGTCATCTCAAAACACATTTAGATGTGCAGTCTTTTTCTTGTGATTTATGTGACAGGACGTTCGCCACAAAGACCCCTTTTATTAAGCATCGGAGACTGCATAAGGCTAGAAAAAGAAAAGCAGGTATTGTGAATCTCGAACAGGAAACGAGTAGAGTAAGTAACCTGGTTCCCAATGAGAGAGAAGCTAATACGAATGATGAGCTTAACAGTTTTACATATGTGCTTAGTATGGAAACTTCGGAAAGTAAGGTTCCTGATGAGCAAGTTGCAGGGAAATATAAATGTAATCTCTGTGAAAGGACATTCCATGGAAAAGGTAGTCTTAAAAGGCATCTTAAAATTCATGATAGAATCGGTGTTTGTGGTAATGATAATGATATAAAAGCTTGTAGTTTCGATTGTGATGTTTGTCATAAGAAGTTCAGGAAAAAGAACCATCTCGCAAGACATTATTCCATTCATAAAAGTTATATGCTTTCCTGTTCTATTTGTAATTTGGCTGTCAAATCTAAGCACGCACTTACTTTCCATTATAAAAAACATTTTTCTGAAGATATGTTAGACTCAGATATGGCAAATAAAGTTGATCTCCAACATTTTGGGGTTGTTAATGAATATAATCCCAATTGTTCCAGCTTGGAAGCTTCTGTAGAGAGTAACAAAGAAGTTCTCTCTGAAAAGGACATTGACATTGCTGTTGGACAAAGTCCCTCTGCAAAAACTGATGACACTGTCCCTGCTAAAACTGATGACAGCATCCCTGAAAAAATTGATGACACACTCCCTTCAAAAACTAATGACATTGTCCACGCTAAAATTGATGACATTGTCCCGGCAGAAAATGATGACACTGTCCCTGAAAAAATTGATGATAATATCCCTGCAAAAACTGATGACATAAGAGGTGGTACCATGGGAAATAAAAAAGCATCACTACCTTTAGAGCAGCAGGGAAATTTAGTCATATCTAGTGACCAGCAAGAAGAAAAAATGGCTTCTATTGGCCAAAAAGGGGAAAATATCTTGCTTGATATCCAGCAAGAAACTACCTCATTGCTTTGTGACAAGAAAGAGGCAGAAAACATTCCTGTGTTTGGTGCTCAACAAGAGAAAAAAGTTGAAGACAAAGTTCCAGAACAGGATGGTGATAAAAGGCAAACTGAGAATGAGGTAAATAAGAAAAAATTTGTTTGTCCTACATGTGGCAGAGCCTTCACTAAGAAGAGCTGTCTTTCAATGCATTCTCACATTCATAGAGGACACAGACCTTTTGCTTGTCCAATGTGTCCACTGACGTTCATTACTGATAAGTCACTGCATGTTCATTTATATCAGCACAAGAAGAAATATTCTACTGATGCTGTACCCGGAGCATTTAAAGGAGATAGCCCCAAGAAGGGGATTACCATATTGAGTCCACCAGCAATTAATGCTTCTGTAATTGATAGTCCTACTGATTTTGAAGTGGCTAGTGATGGTGATGAAAGAAAACACCTGAGAGAGTGTAGGTTAAGTGGCCGAACTCTGCAAGACAGTGAAGAAGAGATGCTGGCTTGCTTTTACTGTAATAAAAAATGCTTGACAAAAAGTGCTTTAGCCAACCATCTCAAAACTCATACTGAGTATGACCATTTCCCGTGTAAATTGTGTGGCATAACTTTCTATTTTGAAGATACTCTTTCGGTCCATCAGAAAAAGTATCACAGTTTTGGCCAAACAGAAGTGTCACATGGAATTAGTACACTTACTGATGACAAGGAGAAGCACATATCACATGGTGAATTACAGTTTAAGGAAAGTGACATATCAAATAATTTAAATGCTGCTGATAAAGACTCAGAGCTTAATAGTAAATCTGAAACAAGTAATTTGACTTTAGGTAACTCCGGGAATGAGATTCAAGGTACTGCTAGCAACAGTAAAGTCACCTATCGAGAATCTTTTCATGGCAAGAATATGTCAGATGTCTGCAAAGATAATCTAAACTCATTTCCAACATGTGCGAATCTTGTTGAAGGACAATCTGGTATAGTTAATAGAGAGAAAGAGGCTAAAGATAGTAAGAAAAAATTAAATTATGTTTGTTCAATTTGTGGCAAAGCATTTCTCTACCATCGACTGTATATGAGGCATAAAGTAGTATGTTTTAAGAAGAAGAATACTTACGCGTGTAAAAGTTCAGGGTGTGACAGAATGTTCAGCCGTAGGTACAATCTTAATCGTCATATGAAAGTACACTTTAAATCGAAGCTTAGTTTGTTTGGTAAAAAAACGAATGTTAAGAGGAACTTATATGGCGGATTGAACCGCCGATCAAACTTCGGCCTCAAAGCTTCGCTAGATAACCCTGATTCAGTGGTAGGTGAAGAAAACTGTAACCTCTGTGGCATGAATTTGAAAAAGAGTGATCTTCATAATCATTTGAAAGAATACCACAGTGTTATGTCAACTCCGGATACCTATGAATTCAGAGAGGAATTAGATGATGTTGAAAAAGGACAAATTGCTTTAAAGGAATTTAGAATTAAGAATCAAGAAGATCAGACACTTTCAGGCCCCATGGAAGTTGAACCAATGCAGAAATATGGTTCAGCTGTTACAGCTACAAAGGAACCGGAACAATTTAACATTGAAGGACAGTATAACCACATATCCCCCACAGCAAGCTATGAAAAGAAGACTGTTGGAAAGTTGTCTGTGGATGGTAGTGAAGGAGATAATTTTAAATGGAGAAATAATGAAAGGGACAAAAATACCAAAGTATTCACTAATAGAGTTGCCTACCACTGTAAAATTTGTAATATCAATCTCTTTAGGCAACTGAGCTACACCAAACATATGAAACTACACGACGACATTCAAGATTTAAAGTGCTCAATATGTGGAGAGGTCTTCTACAATGAATCGGAGCTTTCAATGCACAAGGATAGACATAAATCTGAATTGCTCATGGATGATGAAACAAAACATAATCGTGACAAGAAAAACGACGGTGGCAAATCATCATCGTCTCTATTATTAAATAAGGATTCACAGTCGAGCGCAGTTTTGAGCATGCCAGTCTCAGATTGCCCTTCAGATGTTAAAACAATTTCCGAAAAAATGTCAGAAGAGGAAGCCTTCAAACAAACAGAGCCAGAATCAAAGAAAATTCGGCTACAGGATTGTGAATATGACTGCACAGTTTGTGGAAGGCTAATCATGCATGCAGTTGATTTTGTCATGCATTTAAGCTTTCATAAAGATAGGGATGAGCTTATGCGTTCTCACTATGGACCCTCTGATCAATTGTACGATGTGATCCAGCTCATATTTAAGACTCCTATTTGTAATGTTTGCAGGAAGGTTTTCTGTATTTGCAAAGCATTGGGGTTAGGAGAGGATGAGGACATGAACATGTATAATTGTGATGTGTGCGAGATGAAATTCATGGTGAAGTGGTCCCTTGCTAATCACATGTCCCAGCATGGGGACACAGTTAATGCTTCACTGATAATTAAAGATATGAAAGCACATTTGATGAAAACTTTAGGTAAATTGAGTTCAACAGAGGCTATTTGCTTTGAAAATAAGCAGATGGAAGAAGGACGCTTCCAATGTAGTATATGTGGAAAGACCACTGAAAATGCTTCTTGCTATAATTTGCATCTAAAGACCCATGAACGAACTTATTCCTTCAAGTGCAGCTACTGTCAAAAATCATTCAAGAAGAAAGTAGCTCGGGATAATCACATGAGAACCCACAAAAAACCTGGTGAAGCCCATGTTCCAAAAGTTTCTTCAGGACCTAAAGAGAAACAGAATATAGAAAATATACTTACTAGGAAAAGTTCAGATGATGTAAGTAACTCGGAAGGCAGACACAAAGATTCACTGGAAGGGAAAAGCAGTAAATCAGATTTAATAGACTCCAGAAAAGTAGCTGATGATGGTGGTGAAACATGCAATGCGGTTACAGTTTATGGTGAAGTAAACGAAGAACCATCCAAATCTGGAAAGGATATTGACCACATTGAAGTATCTGATAGTATAGTTGATGGAACCAAAGAAAAGGATATAATGGAGGAGAATAAAAATATTGATGCGAATAGTGTTAAAGATAACATCACTAGCAATAATGAAGATGAGACTACTAAGGGATCATATGTATGTCCCGTATGTAATGAATCTTTCACAAGGTATCAAAAACTTTTGAGCCATGAGAAGGTGCATTTTGAGCCAGTTATGTACGACTGTGAAAAGTGTAAAAATTTTTTCCAGTGCAAGGAAGATTATGACGAACACTTGAAGACACACGCTCATAAGAATTCTTTAAAGTATTATGGATGCCCAGTTTGTGGTAAGAAAATGGCAAATCATGCTAACTTCTTGAGGCATTATGCAAGTCACTCTCCTATGCATGATGGTCAAATTGGTCTGAATGAAAAAGACACAAATGCTTTGCAGAACACTTTGTTCTTAAATTCTGTTGCCTCTGTGGATGGGGATGACACCTTTTCATCCTTTGGGAATAGATATGAAAAAGTGAAATCTGATATGCAAAGTTCAGTGACTAGTGTTGGAATGAAATTAGGAATAGAGAATGAAAGTGATGACAAATTACTGGAAGGCAAAAACTCAAACTCTACAGAGGAAAGGTCATTTCAGTGTAGGTTCTGTAACTTGAGCTTTGGTTCTCAGTTAGATTTTCAAAAACATAACTTAATTCATGAATTTACTTGCTGGTTTTGTGGACACACGTTTTCAAGAAAATCAAAATTCAAAATGCATCAGAAAAGACATTCGGCCAAAGATAAGCAATGTAAGCATTGTTGGAGAAGATTCTTAAGAAACCGAGAGTTTGAACTCCACAAAATAACTCATAAGACTGCGAGGAAGGGTGATTCCTTGGCTGGTGACAGCAGAGAAGTGGCTAATATTTCTAGTGATGAAGCTGATTCCTTATCAAAGGTTGTGGACAAATCAGAACTGGAAATAAATGAAAATAGGGGTAAAGTTTTAAGAAAAGAATACAGAAAAGACTCCCAATACCTCGAGGATGGAGAATCAGGTTGCGATAACTTTAAAATCCTCGACTCCGAACAAAATCCTCTTAATAGCCAAGATCCAAGAGTTACACATGAGGTAAGGGAAAATGAACAACAATATTTAAACAAGAAATTGCCCAAGTGCAATGTATGTGAAATGAGTTTTCAAAGTTACAGAAAATATCGTGAACACAGAAAAGTTCATTTGAAAGTCCAGTCTATTAACTGTGATATTTGTAAAGAAAGCTTTGACATTAGATCATATCTTAAGCATATGGATGACCACCAATTTATGCCTCCCTATTCATGTTTCCATTGTGGGGAAAAGTTCTCAGATCATGAGTTATTCGCATGTCACTGTAAGGAACATGACATGGTAAATGACAACGAAAGGCCGGCTGCATTGGATGCAAGTTGCGCTGGTTCTAGTGCGAATGAAACTGAAAAGCTAGATTCTTTGGGGCTTTCCTCTAACAGTGTAACCATGAGTAACTCTAGACATCTTTCTAATACCTGTGAGATATGTCAGAGGAAGTGTGAATCCTGCTATTTTTTCAATATGCATATGGAAGAACATTATAAGAATAAGCCAATTAGGTGTGATATTTGTAAGAAAACTATAATAAATAAAGGGAGGTTTAAAAAACACTTGAAGACTCATTTACTAAAAAGCTTTATTTGTAATGTGTGTGATAGATCATTCAAACATCAACACATCTTGTTGAGTCATTTTGAAAACATGCACAATTGGAAGATTGAATCTGCTGAACTGGTGGTCGAAGAAGTAGAGGATAAAGAAAAGCTTAATGACACAGAGATCAGAGATAAAAATGTCAGTGGCATTGTTAAAGTACCTAGTATTAATGACATGTTACCTGGGGTAACGGAAACATTCAAATGCAGGCTCTGCTCTAAGTTATTCTCACACAAATACAAATTGGTTACTCATCTTCGAAAAAGCCACAAATTAGATTTAGAGCAAGCAAAGCAGTTGGCTGCAGAAGCTGCAGAAGCGCAGGTTGAAGAAATAATGGATGTCACAATTACTGGAAAAGATGAACAAAGAGATGTGATAGTGTATGAAAGTGAGATGGAATTAAAGACAAGAGATATATCTGTTAGTAAAAAGGAGAAAAAGAAAAGAACTGGGGATGATGTGGTACCTGGGATTTCAGAATCAGCCATAGATAAAGTTCCTACTTCAGGGAAAAAGTGCTTAGTGTGCCCCCTCTGTGGGAAAGTATGTTCTTGTCGCAGCAATCTCAACGACCACGTAATTTCGCATTCTAACGATAAACCGTGGAGGTGTCCCGATTGTAAAATAAAGTTTAAGAGACTTTGGGATCGCAACCGTCACATTAGAAAAAAGCATGGGTGTGATCCTAAGACGTTATTGGCAACGTTTGGAGGAAATGTACGAGGATTCGATTCATCCAGTACGCTGTATGACTGTACCATATGTGATAAACGTTTCCTGTACGACAGTGTTTTAAAAATGCACATGATGTTTCATAAGGGAGAGAGTTCTCTGGATTATATTGCATGTGAAGAAGAGGAGGTGTATGAATGTGCAGTTGAAAGGAATGAGGACGACGGATTAGCCGGTCTAGAACGGGAAAGTAGTTCAGGTGAGGAAAGGGTATTTGTTGCAGATTATATTGATAGGGATTATAACACTGAAGATGTTGCTATTGAAATCAAGGAGGAAGTAATAGACATTGACGACGTGGAAGATATTATTGTTGAAGAGTTTGATGTATTCAGTGACTTGGTATTAGAACACGAAAGAGATGCTTTAGAACATTTGCCTCTTCCTTCAGTAGCTGAAGAACTGGCTGAAATACATACTAGAAGTGAAGATGAATTCATAGAAGCTTTAAATGATGAGAGAAAAAAGAAGAACTCTAGAAAGGACAATTCTTCTAACATTGCAACTAATAAAAATTCTGAAAGTTGGAGTTCTGAAGAAGTATCCAGTGTCGTAGGTAAAAGTTCTTCTGAAAGTTTGAGTGCAGAGGAGATATCCAAAGTTGTAGAACAGAGTTCTAAAACTTTAAATGCAGAAGAGACAACCTATTTTGTTGAAGAAAATTCTTTTGACAGTTTGAGTGCAGAGGAGATATCCAGAGTTGTAGATCAGAGTTCCAAAACTTTAAGTGCAGAAGAGGCAACCAATGTTGTTGATAAAAGTTCTTCTGAAAGTTTTAGTGCTGAAGAGATATCCAATATTGCAGATAAAAGGCAGGAATTGGGTATTCATAAAGGTGATGCAATGACTCAAGACCTTATTGAAAATGTAGATATTACAAGCTCTGGTTCAAATTCTTGTGAGAATTCCTTAGATGTGAATACTGAAGTTAATATCACGAAAGATCAGTTAAAATGTTTAAATCAAGATGAGCTTTTCAGTGCTACTAAAGGTATTGAAAGTGAAAATTCAGACAGTTTACAAGCTGATAGGGATGCTAAATTACATGGTGCCATTACAAAAGACATACCTGGAGAGTTAGAGTTTAGTGAACTTTCTCGAGAAGTGCAGATGTTGATAGACACCAGAGTGAAGAAAAGAAACACTTTTGTATCGAGAAAGAATGTATATTGTAGCTTATGTGATCTGCATTTTAGTACTCAGAGACAACTCTTTGGTCACATTCACGTTCATTCTGGATGTGTGTTTTACCAGTGTGATGTCTGTGGGGAAACTCTCAAAAATAGCAAGCAGTACAAAGACCATGCTCTATCGCACATACTTGATTATTTTGATTGCAACGACGAAATGTATTACGTCGTCAAGAGAGAACCTGGGAAAGCTGCCAAGTTCAGTTGCAGTATTTGTGAAAAGTCTTTTGGTTCCAGACATCAGCTGACTGGACACTTGCACGTGCACTCGAGAGAAACTATTCGATCCTGTGAAGCTTGTGGGGAAACCTTTAAAAGTAACAAGCTGGCTTTGAATCATCTGTATGAACATCTTACCCTTCTGTTCAAGGGGCCAACTGTACCACAGGCAAGGCAGGTTAAAGAAGTAAAAAGAATAAATATTAGAAAATTACCCTCTATAAATGAATTAGATAATAGTTATCATTGTATTGGTGGGAAAGAATCTATTGGAAAGCAGGATAATTGTGGTAGCGTGACAGTAAATATTATCAGTGACAAGCCCAAATCATGCCATGAAGAAAAAATTGAAAGAAACAGGCCTCAATTTAGCCTCATTGAAAAGAAAATTACCAGTGAAGAAGTAGCAGTTACCAGTAGCAGGTCAGAATCCTGCTATAACAATATAGGAATTGCCTGTGTAGAGCCAGGGGCCATCCCTTCAAAAGTGACTTCTACCACTGATAGATCGGAAGTCTGCCTTGATGAATTTCAAGTTACTAATAATAAGCCAGACTTTTCAAAGGATGCAAATGTGATTAACATGCCATCAGGATCCCTCCACAAGGATTTGAAAATAACCAGTGACACAGCGCAAGAGTTTCGTACAGAAATGAAAAATGCAAGTGACCCACTTGCATTCTGTCCTGTGGAAGATACCTTAAACAATGACAAGTCAATGTTTTCTCTTATTGAAGCAGAAATATCTTGTGAACCAGAATTGACACCACCTGAGCTAGAAGTTAAACCTTGTGAACCACAATTTTCACCACCGGAGCCAGAGGTTAAATCTTGTGAACAAGAATTTACATCTCCCAAGCCAGCAATTAAACCTAGTGAACAAGAATTTACATCACCTGAGTCAGAAGTTGAACCTTGTGAACCACAATTTTCACCAACTGAGCCAGTGGTTAAACCTAGTGAACTAGAATTTACACCACCTGAGTCAGAAGTTAAACCTTGTGAACAAGAATTTACACCACCTGGGCCAGAAGTTATACCTAGTGAACCAGAATTTACACCACCTGATCCAGAAGTTAAACCTTGTGAGCAAGAATTTACACCACCTGAGTTAGAAGCTAAAACTTGTGAGCAAGAATTTACACCACTTGAGCCAGCAGTTAAACCTTGTGAACCAGAATCTACACCACCTGAGCCAGAGGCTAAACCTTGTGAGGAAGAATTTACACCACCTGAGCCAGAAGCTAAACCTTGTGAACCAGAATTTACACCACCTAGGCCAGAAGTTATACCTAGTGAACCAGAATTTACATCACCTGAGCCAGCAGTTGAACCTTGTGAACCAGAATTTACACAATCGGAGCCAGCATTTTTATCTAGCGTGGAATTGTCGGAATCCTCGGTGGGCAAGAACGAAAATGATTCTTCTAAGGAAGCCAATAAACGTGATCCCGACTTCAAGCCATACTCCTGCATGTACTGTAGTAAACTTTTCCAGAAGAAAGGTAGCATGAGACTTCACATGAGACTACATACTGGGGACCGAATACTTGAATGTGACGTATGTTCCAAAAAGTTTGGGAAGAAGTCTCGTCTAAAAAAGCATATGCAATTACATTCTAAATCGCTTAGCAGTTAAGCGATTATAACGATTCTCTGTGGGAATCATGTCTACATGATGTATGCATGTTCAGTTTAGATTTAATAAGATGTAATAGTGGGAGATTTTCTGATTCTAGTGTTGTGACTTTAATTTTTACCTTAAGGCATTATATGTACAGAGCACATACAAAGTGTAATGTTTAAGGAAATGTCAAGATTTTTGTTCTTGATAGTATTATAGTAGACTGATAATCTGATTGTGCCACTGAACTGTTATATTCACCTATGTTAATCCTTTAGTATTTTTGGGTTAACTGTGTCTTGGTGAGGACGTTTTTCAAATTATATACCAAAAGCACACTATAAATTAATTATTTTTGCTACAGTTTATTGTACTGGCTGTTGTAAATGGCTTACTTTGCTATATTTTCATTGTTCTTGCTCTTTCTTTTAGAATGAACATCAGTTCCGTAATTGTCATCTCCACGGAAAACTATTATCAGAAATAAATAGTTTTATACTGTGAAAAGATTTCATATAAAACTTTGACAAAAATTGCAAATTAGATAGCTAAATTACAAGGGGCTAATGGTATTGTTGTGACTCAAATTTCCATCTTGAACAGAGTAATTATGTGGTTGATGATATGAATGTGAAGAGGACCATTAGATTAACCACTGAACTGTATTTAGCATTACGGTATGTTCCACAAATATGAATGTAGTACCATCATCTTCCCTTTTCTATTCTGTTAGTTATTTGGCCTTTATATTTCTATTAGTTTAAAAGTATATTGTAGAAGAAATTAGTGTGTTGTCTACTGGAGAATCAGGAAAATGAAGAAAACTGGGTACCGGTAGTTAGAAGATATTGATATAATCCATATCGCTCAGTTCACAAACAAGGAAAAGAAAAGATGTAATTTAATCTTTTGTAAGCCAACAATACAATTATACAGATCTATATATCAGTATTTTTGTGTAAAGATTGTTTATATTGTGAATTGTATTTACTATATAGGGAAAATAGATGCGTTGCACATTTATCAAAATCTTGTCAGTCTAGAATACCACATTGAGACAAACTCAAACATGTCACATTTTTTTTATACATCCTTTGATGCAACATGACCAGTCTGTCTGTCCTCTTTGGAAATGAGACACCACTGTCCTGTGTATAAAGAGCATTCATATCCTTTCTCAGTATTCTGAACCATAATTTGCTAGGTTATTTTTCAATCGAGGAGAAGAAAATCCTCTGGTATGATTCTTCGGTAGAATATTTGTAATTTTTACGTTGATATCTTACACACACATGGTTTTATAGGCCTTTTTTTACTAGAATGGTAATTGCGATCGATACTATATAAAGATGTGACTATGATAAAGCTATCTATCTATTTACCAAGGCACTTCCCCCAAAGTTCGGGTCGTAAACGACATCAAATAAAGGAACAAAAGGGGATCATTCCTCTCTCCGTTCCTCTCTGCCTGACAAGGTATTCAACCGAATTTGTAGTATTTTACATTCCATGTCCTCTTTCAGATTTCATGTCTGTAAATGTTCGTGTAGTGCCGTTTCAGTTGGTGAAAACCAAAAGATGAAAGTAATTTCTCCAAAAAGGGGTTTTGGTTTTTTTCTTGTAAGAAAGGGCTTGATTTCCTTTAATGTTCTTTCTAAGTAGGGACAAATTTAGTAAGTTATTTGAATACTCATCTTTGTGTGATTAAATCAGGTCATCTTACGTAACTGATTGTGAAATGGTTAACGAGACATTCCACTTCATGTATGATCCAACATGGGAGAGGATAGTGTTGGCGGCTGAGGATAGGTATCTAATTATTTAGCAAGAGGTATTTAGTAACACAGTCCAGATGTAATTCTGCAGGTAATTTATAAATAGTTTTCATTGACTCCTAGCTCCAAAGGTTAATAATCCTAGGTAGTATATTATTTTAGGTTTTTGATGATTGTTTTTTCTAAATACAAAATAAACCATTACAAATATTTTTTTTTTTAGTATAGTTGCATTCTCTTAAGCTGAACTGATTGTAGCACTGAAATGCCATGTTAAGGAGCCAAGTACAAATGTGCCAGATGGGGATTAATTCATTCCTATTTTCTAGGAATTCCTTGATCCCAACGTGCAGAAAATGTCAGGAAAGAGACACGCAAATGTAAAAATTGTCTCCGTAAACTTAATTTCTTGATATTTATACATGTGCATGCCAAATATTTTTTCAAATCTTCATTATATAAGAAGCCAAAGAAATTATGACGAAGATTCAGCTGTGGGGAATTTCCGTGTAGTATGTACATTAGCTTGCCAAGTGAAACTTTTATTAATCGAAAATAATCTTGTGTATAAAATACTTTAATATTTGTTCCGTACAGTAAATACTCATTTGATTTCCCAAGGAAAATATACCATTTTGTATTGTTTTGACTTGTAAATATTCACATCAATATCTATAATGTAAACTCAACATAAATGAATATTCCTTATTTTTATTTATTATGGTTCAAAGATGTCTTGCCATTATTAATTTCTTTCTGTATTGCTACTAATGTCATATTTTTAACAAACATGATCTAAAACTACCCAATTTTATTCTTTGTATTGTATAGTTTATCATTTTGATAAGATTATGTAAATTATTGCTGTAGACCAAATTTGTTGTAGACATTACATTATTTATTTATCAGTTATAATGATCTAGTATCAGTCAGATGAGAAAGAAGATATCTAATTACTTTGATGTAAAATACTGATTCATTTTGAAGCTGTGGCCTGAAAATCACTATTGTTAGGAATATACTTACTTTATTTTAGAATAGAAATGTAAATGAAAACATGTAAATGTAAATGGAAAAATTGTACAAATTTTGATGTATATATCTTATTAGTTTTATTATTTATTTTAATGTAGAGAACTTTATCATGTGAAAATAATTACGGTACAGTATTGCATATGTCTGCAGTGTTTGTTTTTATCCTTTTCATCAGTTCATTATGTGATTTCCTTTTTTTTATAACTTTGGTAAATTTATTTTTGTAAAATTACCTTGAATAAGAGCAACATGTTTATCTTAGTTATATCAAGCAGGTCTAGTACAGTAATACCTCAGGATACGAAGTTTCCGTATACGAAAAACTTTTCATATGAAACAGCATACAAAGATTTTTTTGCCTATTACGAAAAAATACTCTGGATACGAGACGAAATTCGTGCTGTTAGATTAGATGAATGATTTAAAAGTATTTTGCTCTATTTCTATATACGAAAAAATCATGTTATGAAAGCCATTCCAGAACGAATTAATTTCATATCCTGAGGTATTACTGTATTGTGCATTCACTAAAATGCAGATAGCAGGCCAACTATCCTCATATGTGTTGAGAGTCGTTGCTGTCGGCCTTCCCCCCTCTAGGGGCCCAGTGCATTGGAAAAGCCAGGGGCCTTGCAGAATTCAAGGAAAAACTTTTTAAAGCTTTTCATCTTTATAACTTTATTTTGGCCAATATAACCAAAATCCTGAGGCTAGGTTCCATGCACTTGCACAGGACCGATGTTTTAAGTCATGACCACAACAAGTATATTGATTTTTTGATTGCACAATCCATTTGATGAAGACGCAGTTACTCCAGCTTTACAGACAGAGGAAATTATTTAACGATTTGGAGAGGAAACAATATACTGTACTGCAAAACTTTTCAACAGAAAGACAGTCTTAGAAGTGCCAGTGTGTAATGTCCCAGACAGTGAAGCAAGGGATCCCATATACAAGACTAGACAAAACCACAGCATTTCTTGCAAAGACATTAAGGTTATAGTATTTACATTTCTCCCAACCTTGGATGAATAAAAATAAACTCTGGAAACTATAAGGACTATCCAGACAATGTTTGAAAAGTTGGAAATTTAACTTTCATGTAATATTGGTTTAGACTCTTAATTACAGTTGAATGTAACAAAAATATGAAGCTAACAAAGTAATAAGATCATGTACAAAACTTACTGTAGCTTCAACACACCTATAAGAAAACACATACAGTATTAGGCTATACTGTATTATGATACCAAAGATGTGATTAAGTAATAAAGTCCCTATATCAAAGTAACATTTTTCACATCTTGATTTAGAATGAATAGATATATGTTTCGATTTTACTAATACAAATGTTTCCATGACAGTCTTTATTACAAGGTCACTTATCTGGTTTTAGTAGGTCTTGGTGTATGTTGTGCACTGGACTGCTTTTCAGCAATGTGGGTACAAAGACTGGTCTTGCTAGCCTCCTTTAAGACATGCTGGTATATGTATACTTGGAGGGGTTTTAGATACAGCTAGTGGTACTGGCACTGCATCCTGTTTATCTTCTTCACCCTCTATCGTATGAAACGTACAAACAATCCCTTGTGATAATCATTAAAGTATGACAATCCTGCTAATTTGGCGTCCTCTAGATTTTATGACAAAGAGCCATGTTTGTATTCTACTTACAATCTCTTAGCTTGGTACGAAGGCAGTGATCTCTTCGATATATTGTCATATACTATGACACTGTCTCCCACTTCAATCTCAACTGGTTATTAATATAACCTTTAATTATGGTATGCTTTCATCCTTGTGTATTTTAATGTTATATCCTCGCATATAACCTACTCTCTCATCCTGGTTAATCAGTCTCGGGCAGCTTTGTTTAGATTGACTGACCAAATAGTAGTTTTGCAGGTGATTCATCTGTAGAGCAATGTGGAGTGGCTTGATACACAACCACGAAGTCTCTCTTGTTCTTGATGCCAATCGCCTTGGGCTACGTAAATTTTACAGTATCCATAAACCTTTTCATTTCACCATTGCCCCCAGGCCAAAGTAGTGTAATTTTCCTAGACTTGAATCCTACTTGGTCAGCATAACTGCGGAACTCTTTGTTGTTAAAAGGTGGAGCGTTATTTGTGTGATTGGCTTCCTTAATACTTTGAATGACCAAGATAATATCCAATTTAGAAATTATAAGTTCCGTAAAGGTTGAGTTCAGAATATCAAACTGGTAAAAGCTTTATTCATGTATGTCTATCATGATATACTTTACATTTGACAACTGACTGAAGTACATTGATAACTTGGTTCATGGTGCCTCAGCAGTTCGCTGGGTAGTTTAAACACTGATAGCTGATAGGTCAATCATTGGTTGATAATCTCAGGAGTATTTCAGTACCACAAAAAACACTTTTTCACTTAGATGTGACTTTTCACCAGTTCCTGATTACCCGAATTGGTTAGGTTCCCAACATGCTGCTGATATGAGTCGGAATCACAATTCTGGTACTGTACCTCTTAAAAGAATGTCACTGTCCAGGGTAGATTTCCAAAGTTTTACTCATTTACAATTTTAGTTATTTGGTTAAGAAACCAATTTCCATAGATAGTGAAGAAAATGTTACGATTATTTGGTAAATTATTCTGGAAAATATTTGAGCAAAGCTGGTAACTAGTAACTGTCTTCTTGACCAGCAGAAATTTTGGTTAATGATACTAACTTTTTCTTTGATATTTGAAAGGTGCTCCAGTGTGGTAGATATTTTATTCACAAAACATTTTTATGCAAAGGTATTCATGGATATTTGTAAATACATTATTCATGAAATCAACTAATGCTTTTCAAGTACAGTATTCAATATCTGTAAATTTAAAATCTGTGATAAATGAGTTTTTATTAAATATTGAATTTACGGTATTATTACAGTTTCATCCATTATGGGAAATCTATTATAATAATATATTTCCCGAGTAAAGCAAGTCTTTTGTAGTATTTCTGTAAAATATTATCTGTAGCAAATGCCTAGTTCTTTATACATCGACGATCAAACTCACGCTACTCATGTCTTACTCCCAGATTTTTTCTAAGTCTGTTGTTATTGTTGACTGTGTCTTGCATTTGCTTAAATGAGCCCTGTAACCACTATAATCCACAGACAAACTAGTCCACTATGAAGTCTTACACGTTTGGCCAATCACAGCGCCTGTCCACTATGACGTCACACATGTTTGGCCAATCACAGCGCGACAATACAACAGCGCGACAATACATTATCTTACCCAGGCATTTCATTTCGTTCTTAGACATGAAGGCCATAGCAAGCACGTCATCTCATGTTGCACAAGAAGTTGAAATTCCATCTTCTTGTCCTGACTGTTTCCTAACTTACAATGAATTTGTTGTAACTTATTTGGGGAATATGGAAAAACTAGTGGATTTGTGCCAGAGAGACAATTTAATTTTACAAAATAAAAATTTTCCTGCATGTCAAGGAACCTTCGCAACGGCTTCACGTTTTCCTCAAAGCACCAGCACATCTTTATGAACCAACAGTTTAAGGTAAGCTTCATTAATTTATAGAGTATATTATAATGGTGATAGTATAACGATGTATACAGCAGTACCATCACTTTGGATTTGGTTTGATGAATGTGTTAGGTAGTGGCTGTAAGGGGGGGGGGGCCTCGCAGGGGCTAGGCCTAGGTAGGGGTACAGGGCCCTAGGTTAGGTGGTTGTGTTATGTTCGGTAGTGTCCCGAAATTCACTGTGGCCTTAAAGGGGGGGCAGAGGGCCCCCCCCCCCCCCGGTAGGCCTAGGTAGGGGTCCAGGGCCCCTAGGCTAGGTTAGGTGGGTTTATTAGGTTCAGTAGTGCCCTGAAAATCACTGTGGCCTTAAGGGGGGGTCGCAGAGGGGGCCGAGCCCCCCCCGGTAGGGGTATAGGGGGAGGGGTGGTGGAAGGATAAGTATTCATTTATTGCAAATATCATTTGAGGCCCCACCCCCCCAAACCCCAGTTCCCACCTGGTGTCCCCCATAATTGTTGGGATGAAGTAGGGTCTTTCTGCATTCTAGAACAACTTGTTGTTTTAACTCCAATTACATAGTAAATCTCTAAATTGGATGGTTTGCGGTCAAAATAAATGTTAAATTCGTTAAAAACTACACTATTTCTGATGCAACAAATATATTTTTATTCCAGTTTCCCCTTAATGGATGAAACTGTAAATTTACCGAATTTACCATATCAAAGTTGTTTTATGCTTTCATGTGATTAGTCATATGTTTTTTGTAGATGTTAAATGAATAGTCCAAAAAACGGATTTTGAGCGAAGCGAAAAATCTATTTTTGGGTGAGATAGCCATGGCGTCCTGATGGAAGGTTCCTGTTTGGTAGCTTCCTTGGGTATAAGACTACTAAGATATTCCCAGAGAATTTAACCACAGGTTATCACAGAATTCTAACTTCTGGAGCGAGTATCTCAAAGGTTTCCCTTTAAGACATCGTAATACAACAGGGGACACGCATGTCTGGTCGTGCCACATAGCTATCTCCACCCCGAACAGAGTTAACGCTTCGGTGTGTAAGGGCTGAGAATAGCTGGGAGCCGTTCCACAGCTAATCTCACTCGTGGCTACTACTGATACTCGAGACGTAAACAAACGGACGCCATTGCTCTAATGACGTCACGCGCGTCTTTATCCTGGCGCCAGTTGCTGCCCATCACCATGATACAATTGTGTAGGGTGGGAGCAAACTGAACGAAGTAGTAGGGAGGGTCCATCAGGACGCCATGGCTATCTCACCCAAAAATAGATTTTTCGCTTCGCTCAAAATCCGTTTTTTTGGCTCAAGCCATGGCGTCCTGATGGAAGAGTACCAGAGAATCAATGTATCGTGGTAGATTTTCCCCCAGAGTTAAGTGCCTAGGCATTGACAAAACAGCAAAGTAATCTTAGGTAAGAACCATAGGAACGAAATATCCTGCCCCCCATTGGTAGGAAGTTCCCATGGGCTATGCCGACGTCAAAGTGGTATTGAAGGGCTATTCATCTTGACAGAAGAACTTTTAAGAGCTTAGAGATGAAGCAGAATGTTTGATATTTGTATAGGAACATTCTGAAGTAGGCCAGTGGTGGTTGGGCACTGTGTGTAGAGTTCATCTCCTGATTATCAGAAGTAAGTATTCGTGTAGGAACCTTACTGAGGCAAGGTGAATATAATTTAGGAATAGACATCTTAAATTCTTCATGACCATAAGAAAGGAGGAATAAATAAAACTATGACAGTATGTATTTCATAGTAAGTAGGAGCTGAAAGAGACGCATAAGTAATAAAATAGAAATTTTATTTCACAATGCAGAAATTAAATAATTTACAGCAAAAGTAAAGTTCATTTACAGTAATAATAATGTACATAGAAATAAAGGCTTGCTCTTGAATCTGAAAGGGAATTTCAGGATTAGTAGGTACTCGTTCTCGAGGAACGCAAGTCTTTAAATAACACATCATGCTCAAGGCATGCGGCACTTGTGTAACACTATGACATTTCACCTGGGATAAGAACAGTTATAAAAGCACTAAGTGTTTTTAGACATCACTATGAATCACTCGAGGGTCAACATAGGCACCCGAAGAGTTAGAGTCCCAAGTAACTCACTGTTCTACGCAGAGTTAGGTGCAGGTTTCATAACACTACCTGCGGCTACCACAAAATGTTTGATTTCGTGCACTTGTTTCGCATAATGTTTAAAGAAAACTCGCGAGGACTTCCAGCCCGTAAAGTTTTTAAGGCTCTCAAAGTCCATGCTCTGAAAGAAGTTCAGAGAAGATGCCACTTTTCTAGGATCATGACCAGCGGGTGTACTGTTCGGATCCGCTCTGCGAATGAAGTAGGTGATTTTCGCTCTTAATTGTTTCAGTGACAGGTCGCTGCCCGATGTTTCTCCTTTGAAGAGTTGGCCTCCACCAAAGTTTGAAGTTCTGCGAAGATAGACCTTGAGGCTCTCTACTGGACATAGAGAGACATCCTCCTTCAGGGGGCATATTCTCCAAGGGCCCCATCTTTTGGTGGGTAATTCATTTTTGGCGAGAAACGTCGGATCAGGGGAGAGGGTCACTTCTCCTGAATCAGCAAACAGGATGTGTCCCTCTTCTCTTGATAATGCCACTATTTCGCTGACTCGAGCTCCCGAGGCGAGAGCAAATAAAAATATAACTTTCTGAGTCAGATCCTTGAGGGGGCATGAATCATTGTCCAAGTTGGAGGCGAAATGGAGCACCTTGTCTAGTGACCAGGAGATCGGTTTCGGAGGGGGTGCTGGGCGTAGGCGAGCACATGCTTTCGGCAGTTTGTTAAAGATGTCGTTGGACAGATCAATTTGGAAAGCATATAGAATTGGTCTAGTCAAAGCCGATTTGCAGGTTGAAATCGTATTGGCTGCTAATCCTTGTCCATGAAGGTGAATGAAGAAGGACATACAGAAATCAATGGTGATTTCTTTAGGATTTTTTGCTTTAACAAAGGAGACCCATTTCCTCCAGGATGATTCATATTGCCGTCTCGTGGATTCGGTCTTGTATTCCTCTAGGAAGTCTAGACTTTTCTTCGAGATCCCAAACCTCTTCTTTGCGGCAAGGGAGAGAAAATCATGAGATGAAGGTCCTTGATTTTCGATGATGAAGCGAAGACAGTCGACTTCTGTACTTGTTGAGAGAGAACTGGGCCCGGGAGAGGGATCAGCTTGGGCTGCAGCTCCAGGACCAGGGGGTACCAGTTGCTCCGGGGCCACTTGGGAGCCACTAGGGCCGCTGTCCCTTTGAAGGTTCTCAGTTTGGAGAGGACTTTCAACAGAAGGTTGGTGGGAGGGAACAGGTATATCTTCGACCATCTGTTCCAGTCCAGTGACATGGCGTCCACCGCTTCTGCTTTGGGGTCCTCGTACGGGGCTACGTACAGAGGAAGTTGATTGTTGTCGCTCGTTGCAAAGAGATCTATCTGAAGTTCTGGGACTTGATGAGAGATGAAGGAGAATGATCTTGCGTCTAGAGACCATTCCGACTCTATCGGGTTTGTCCGAGATAGAGCATCCGCTGTCACGTTGCGGAATCCTTGTAGGTGAACTGCAGACAGGTGCCACTTCTTCTTCTCCGCCAGACGGAAGATTGGGAGAAGCACCTGATTTATCTGGGGCGATCTTGAGCCCTGGCGATTGAGACAACGAACTACCACCGAGTTGTCTAGGGTTAGACGGATGTGGATCGAGGGCGGCGGGGATAGCTTCTTCAGAGTAAGAAGGACCGCCATGGCCTCCAAGATGTTTATGTGGAACGTCTTGAATAGTGGAGACCAGGTCCCTTGAGCTTGTTTCAGGTGGGAGTGACCTCCCCAGCCCTCCAGTGAGGCATCCGTGTGGATGTTGAGTGATGGAGGAGGGTGTTGGAGAGGAATGGACCTTTTCAGGGCCATTGCTTCCGACCACGGCTTTAGGAGGCGTCGAAGTCTGTTTGGAAGCCGTCTCTTGAGGTCTCTTCGAGCGATGGATGCCGATCGTCTCCAGACTCCCGCGGCATCCTTTAGCTGTGCACGAAGCACTGGGTTTGTCACTGAGGCGAATTGTAGAGAGCCTAGAACTCGTTCCTGCTGTCGTCTTGAAATGCGTTTGGATTTCAGTAGTCGCTTGACAGACCCTGCTATTTCCTTCCTTTTCTTCTGGGGGATGGAAAGGCGGTGTGACTGAAGATTCCAGTGGATTCCCAGCCACTGAAACTTCTGAGCCGGAGAGAGGCGAGATTTCTTCTCGTTGATCTTGAATCCCAGGTGTTCTAGGTACTGGGTAACTTCGTCGCAAGACTTTGTACACTCTTCGGGCGATGGAGCCCAGACTAGCCAGTCGTCGAGGTAGGCCATCACCTGGACGTTTCTTAGGCGGAGCTGTTGTACTATGGCATCCGCCAGCTTTGTGAAGATCCGAGGGGCCACATTGAGGCCGAATGGCATGGCCCGGAAGGCGTAGCTTTTCCTTTGGAGTCGAAATCCTAGGTAGGAGGAAGCGTGATGGTTCATTGGAATGTGCCAATAGGCATCCGCCAGGTCTATAGAGACCATGTAGGAACCTTGAGGCAGAAGGGTCCTTATTTGTTGAAGCGTCAGCATCTTGAATTTGTTGTTCTCTATGAACTTGTTGAGGGGGGATAAGTCCAGAATGACTCTGAGCTTGTCTGAGTCCTTCTTGGGAACGCAAAACAGTCTCCCTTGGAACCTGGTGGACTTTACCTTCCTTATCACCTTCTTGTTCAAGAGGTCTAGAACATATTCTTCCAGAATGGGGGTCGATTGTTGGAAGAACCGCTGGAAGATTGGGGGTGGTTGCACCCAACTCCAGCCTAGACCGTTCTTGATGATGCTGTGTGCCCAAGGATCGAAGGTCCAACGATCCTGGAATTGGCGGAGTCTTCCTCCCACCGGAAGCACTTCATTGCTTCTGGTGTCCCGAGGACTTGTTGCCTCGGCCGCTAGCTCCCTTTCCTCCTCTACCTCTGGAGGGACGACGAGAGGCGTCTCTGCTTGCACCCCTGGACGAGCCTCTACCTCTGGCATGAAAGGTAGTGGATGGCTGCTCAAAGGCAGGGGTGAAGACCGGTGACTGTGACAACACCGGTTGGGGGACCAATTGAAAGGTCTGTTGTGGTTGGGCAACCACTTGGGAGGTAGCGGGTCCCGGAAACTGACGTCTTTGTTGACGTTGCTGGGGTTTCGGCTTCTGAGGTTTCCTCTTAGGCTGAGGTCCATCGTCCTGAGAGGTTTTCCTTTTTCTGGACATGCCCCACTTGTGGAGAAGGTTCCTATTCTCCGTGGCGGCTCTGTCCGTTATTTCCTTGATAAGGTCAGAAGGAAACAGGTGCTTTCCCCAGATGTTGGAGGAAATCAGCCTCCGGGGTTCGTGTTTCACGGTGGCACCGACAAACACGAATTCACGACAGGCTCTACGAGCCTTTATGAAATGGTACAAGTCCTTCATTACCGTGAGTAAGTGGGATTTGGCCAGTACCATGTAGTGATCGGGTACTGCTGTGTCACAGGCCATAACTTCAAGTTGGACTTGATGAGAAAGAGACGCTGCAAGCCTCTCCTTCGTGTCTTGTTCCCGGCGAAGGAGGTGATCATTGAGCTTAGGGAGGTCTTCATTAAACTGACGTACGGCGACGTCAGGATCGAGCCTACCCACAACGAAAGTATGTTGGACATCTTTCCATTGTCTAGTGTCAGGGGGTGTCACGATGGAGAAGGGTCTGCACTCCTCCAGTGCAGGGCAGGGTTTTCCTTCTTCCGCCGCTTTAAGGCATGCAGCCAAGGCCTTTTCCAAAAATGGAAGAATCGCAGTGTCAGGTGCGACATATGTAGGATGCTTCTTGCTCAAGGCAGGAAGCTTAGAGCAGGTAAAGCCCCTGCTCTTAAATGCGGAGGCTAGCATAGCCTGGGCCTTTGCGAGATCGAACACTATCTCTTCTTTAGGTTCGGTCTCCTCCTTCGAGGCAGGTTCGGAACGAAGCCGGACGTAACAGTCCGGGTAGGCCTCGAAGCTTGGGAAGAATTCCACATCTTCCAACGGGACCGTGCCGATTTTGTCACTAACAAAGATCCTGCCGGTCGCAATAACCATATGCTCTGCATACCTCCACGGGTTGGCATGAGAGCAAGCTGGGAGATCCTTGACCGAGATCTTCTTCGGTTCTCTGGATCCAATCATAGACCTGATGGACTCCTGGTTCTCCTTCAGTCTGTCGTCCATGACAGCTCTAATCAGTCGGATCAGTTCTTGGGTAGAAGAGGAAGGATCCGGGGTCGAGGAGGTAGACGGGATGGACACATCCGTCGGTGTAGGAGTAGGCGGAGGGATGGACGAGGGAGTAGCTCCAATCTCCGACTCGGTGTATTCCACCTTGTCTTCGTCCTCTTCGGCTCCTTGAGCCATAAGCGTCTTCTCCGTGTCTTCCGAGACGTCAGAGATCTGTTCATCATCCTCGGAATCTAAACGACACTCGTGCATGGACTGAGCCATGACCACATCAGGTTCCACCGTAATTTGGACAGTGGGGATTGCTTCCTTTGGAACCACTGAGTCAGGGGAGGCCTTAGGGAACAACAGGGACCTCAGTTCTTCGGTGGCCAGGTACGGTCCAGTAGCATTTCTCTGAAAACCACGCACCCACTTGCGCAGTTTCTCACGAGCAATGTCTCTAACCTCCGCTGAGGGAGGGTTATGGAAGGCCTCAACTAGGTAGGCCTGGCAGACCGTACATTCCAGTGGATTCCAGAACTTCCAATCCCCTTTCTTGTCTGAGCAAGGGGCGTGAGTCCTGCACGCCGTATGTCCGTAAAACTGGGAGCGTTTCACAGCACAGTATGCGAAATCGCACTTCATCTGCTCCTCCTGTGGAAGAAAGAGAAAATGAGTATGGGGGAGTCATAGGAATGGCTCTTGAATTAAGTTAATATTAATCATTAATTTTAACTTAAAGAAGGTGTGATGCATAGAGAATGAAACAGTAAAGGAGAACACGCTCCATGCATCTCGCCCGGCTGGTTACCATAGGCTTGGTCCTGGGATAATCCAAATGACCGAGATCATTGGATATAGTTTCCTAGGATTCCCATTATATTGGAACTCCATGGAAAGCCAAGGACAAGGTTGGGATCGAATTCATTCGGTTCCCAGATAAGAGCCAGAAGGTCTCATTAAGGGAAACTGCTTCTGGCAACCAGCCGTGCTAAGATGCACATAGCATGCTGGAAATAGAAGAATGCAAAGAGACAGCATGATCACTAATAGAGCAGTACTAGGTACTGATCTTAGAAGCAAAGCAGCTTATCTATTTGCAAGGTAGGGCTATCTTAGTCTTATGATAGCTACAGAGAGGGGGTGCAAGTATTCTTGACGCCTCCGGGGCATCCGGCAAGCCGCCGGCACGCCGGAGCTCGCTCCAGCATAGATTCTGGCACTAGAACAGACAATTTTCAAAGTCAGTTAGATACCAGGATGGCGGCCGCCGGCACAACGGCGGCACGCCGGCAGGGAGCGGCGGCTCCGGCAGCCGGAGGATGCCGGATTGGTGACTGGGGTAAGGATGGTACAGGTAGTATCGGGTTGCCGGCAGTATATGCCGGCACTCCGGAGATCGACCGGCAAGCGGACGATTAGATAGGAGTAGGAGAGCTGCCGGTAGTAGCCGGCGGCAGCCGGCAGTCCCTCGGTACACGGGGGGCTGGCGGCAAGGGTAGGGAAGTCACCAAGAGGGAGGCAGGTATTGCCGGCAGAAGAGGCGGCAAGAGACCGGCACCCGGATAGATAGAGAGACAGGGGGAGGGGGGGAAGGATGCAGGAAGTACCTTCAGGGTTCCAGACATCCCTCCCCCTCCCTGAGGGGGTGTACCCATGATAGAGACAGGCTCTATCATCCATAAGCAGGGGTCACTAGGGACCGGGAGCAGGTAGCCCAAGGGAGGACTAGGGAACACCCAAGAGGGGGGGGGGGGGGGAGACTCCCCTATGCAGAGCTACACTAGAAACTAACCTTATAGGACACTATGAAGGTATATGTACCAGAGCGGACTGCACAAGGAAGCTCGGGTAGCCCTACTCTTCCACCCTAAGGAGGAGTTGTAGGACAGGGGACAGATGAGTATAAACTAACCTAAGCATAGGCTAGGCTATACAAGAGATAGGTGGGGAGGGAGAAGAGAGGGGTCTTCCCAGGAAGGGTTTCTGTACCAGAGCGGCCACAAAGGGAAGGGAGGACACTCCCTAACCTAAGATTAGGCTGATCGGCTAAAACGGTGCAAGAGTACAGTTTCAGCATGGAACAGAGAAACCTTCCTAACCCGACCTAGATCAGGGCTAAAAGTCCTGAACTAGGCAAGGAAGAAGACGTATCGCTATCGCAGGAAAGTCGTAGACTATCCTAGCCATAGAGGTAGGCTAGCCTAACCTCACTCTCAGACGCAATCCTAAAGGGGGTTCATTCCTTTAGGGAGGACTGAGAGGCGATATAATACTCTATTAGACAATAAATCCCTTTACTCAGAAAAGGGATCAAGGCTAATTAGAGGGAGTGCCAAGGCAGGGGATGAAGGAAGCATATAGGGGTCCTAAGGTTAGGTTAGGCTAGTAAGAATCACTGACTAGCCTATCCCCTATATGGTCCCTGAAGGCGAAAACATTTGCATCACTAGTCAAAAGTATTGTAAAATAATAATGCCACTATCTTCATAACTTAGTCTAGGATCACTGATAAATCATGCATGAACACTTGTATATAGGCTCCTGGCCTGGGGGCTATAGTAGCCGACTGGTATGAGGTCAATCGATGACCGATAAAAAGCGTCTAAACACGATATAAAAGTTCCTAGCTATGAAGACTAAATAAACTAATGTATTCGATTAGTATATAAGGCCGGAAGCGTTGTTGTGGCTAACTAAATAGAACATGCAAAACAACAACGACGCCATAAAATGGCGGGTCCGGTAGAGGCACAGCTCTGCCACAAAACATCAATTATTTCGCGAAATAATATTTACTTTACGGCCAGAGCTTAATTAAACAATACTGGAACCTTGTACTCAACTTTCCAGAAGAAGGCGAGGCTGAAGGTAACGACATAGCGAAGATGCAAAGCGATAAAGTTCACACAAGGGAAAATCCGTCTCAGTAGGGCAGCTACTAAACAAAGGATAAAGACGCGCGTGACGTCATTAGAGCAATGGCGTCCGTTTGTTTACGTCTCGAGTATCAGTAGTAGCCACGAGTGAGATTAGCTGTGGAACGGCTCCCAGCTATTCTCAGCCCTTACACACCGAAGCGTTAACTCTGTTCGGGGTGGAGATAGCTATGTGGCACGACCAGACATGCGTGTCCCCTGTTGTATTACGATGTCTTAAAGGGAAACCTTTGAGATACTCGCTCCAGAAGTTAGAATTCTGTGATAACCTGTGGTTAAATTCTCTGGGAATATCTTAGTAGTCTTATACCCAAGGAAGCTACCAAACAGGAACCTTCCATCAGGACGCCATGGCTTGAGCCCAAAAAGTCATGGTATGCACCAGAAATATCCTCTAAGACCATCTTGAGAAGATTGCAAATATTGTATCATGTTGATGATAATGACACAGGCCTAAAACTGTGAATTCACATTTCCTGGTGCTTTTATTGTTACAGCAGTAAAACATAGCATACCCAAAAAGGGCTTTTGACTATATAGCCTGGCACTGAGGCCTGAGAGGCCATTTGGAGCCCAAGTGCTACTGGGAAAAATCGTGCAGTTGCACATTTAATAAGAATTTAGGAAATTAAACAGCAAGTTGGAATAGGGATACAATAGAAGGATATAAAACAAGTGTAATTGGGGCCACGTGTGGCACTAACCTCCAACAGAGTGAATTTCCAAATGATTTCCTATGATATTTCAAATTGAATTTGTGATGTCTTTGCAGGGTTTCCACATACCAAACTGCACCCACTTTCTTGCATTGTGCTTTGCAGCCTATCTTAACTTTTGCAGCCAGGTACAGCTAACCTTAGGAGAATTCCTATAGTTGGTTGTTGGAGCCAGGTTTGGTCATTCAACAGAGGTCCTAAAAGGGGAGGGTCACTTTTGGTTGTTGGAATCAGGTTGAGGCATTCAGCATAGAGGTCCAAATGGGGAGGGACACTTTTGCTGTTGCACATGTAATAGACAGAAGAGGTTGAACAGCAAGAAGGTAGAAAGAAAGGAGGAAGTGAAGTAAAGAGGTCTGTACAGTAGGTATACAGCAAGGGACCAGAGGAATGGTGGAAAAATCTATTTTTGGGTGAGATGGCCATGATGTCCTGATGGAAGGTTCCTTTAGTAAGCTTCCCAAGGGTATATATGACTACAGTGATATTCCCTGAGAATCAAACCAAAGGTTTCACAGAATTCTAACTTCTGGCGTGAGTACCCTTAAGATTTACTCTCAAGTATATAGTATATAATCATGGGACGTATTCTTGACACGCTACATGGCAATCTGCACCCCAAATAGCCTTTACGCTTCGAGGGGGATACGTGGCAGAATTAGAAGGGTAGCCGCATCAGAGGTTACCATGGTTCCCCTACTACTATCGTATCACAACCGCGCCAATTCCCTCTGGCGGTCATTCTTTGTAGCGTTGAGCATGGTGCTACAGATACAGTAGTTCGGGAGGGAAACTGTGAAGATCTTTTCTTAGAAAAGAAGGGTGGGTCCATCAGGACGTCATGGCCATCTCACCCAAAAATAGATTCTGCTTTTTGGGCTCAAGCCATGACGTCCTGACGGACGCATACCAGAGAATTAATGTATCTGTGGATTTTCATCAGTGCCTTAACCTTGGGACAATATTTCTACGGCCAAAAGGGCCAATTGAGACAAATGACGTTACCGATATCCGTCATTATCACTAAGCATAACGATGTTAGTGCTTCCTGCCCCCTGCAGAGAAGAGTCATTTTAGATGGTAGAAAAGGGGCCTCAAGGTAGCATATATTGTATGAACAAACATAAGTATACACTGAGAATACAAACGGTCTCAAGGAGGTTTGTATATATTGCCGAACCAATATCAGTGTCCCCATCCGTTGTTTGTAAACATACAATGATATGAGAAATACTTACATGAGTAAGTCAAGGAACTCTGGCATCTTAAACATGCAATTGTCGGGCGAATTAGGAAGCAACTGCATTTTAATAGACATTTATTTCTAATAAATGAATACATGCTAAATGAATGTATCATGATAAGGAAATTATACAAGAGACATATACAGAAATTAATGTTCCCTTTTGAAAGGGGAAGAAATAATGAGTGCAACTCTCAGACTGAAGAAAAGCTCTTTCAATAGGACTTCTCTTTATAATTTCTGTACATGAAATAGTCTAACAACACTGTGTACTATGTACACACGGCACTAATGTTATCTGTATAATTTCACACCTGAGATTCTGAACAGATTTAGTGTTACCTTGGCAACACTTATTCAAAGGGAGGTCACACGAAAAATGCTGACCCCTTCTCCTTTTAATTGATAGTCCCAATCAATTGACTGTTCATCGCAGAGCTAGATGACAGGGTCCAAAATACCACCTGCCACCACCACATAATGCTTCAAGTCATAGACATGCTTAGCATAGTGTCTGTAAGACACTCTTGACAATCTCCGTCCAGTAAAGGATCGAAGAGGCTCAAGTCCACACACTGAAAAGTTCAGTGATGAAGCAATTTTTCTCGGATCACTATCTGCAGGAGTACTGTCAGGATCCGCTCCGCGAATAAGGTAGGTGAGCTTCGCCCTCAGTTGTAGGGATAGTTTGATCCAGAGATTTCTCCTGTAAAGAGCTGTTTCTCCTGAAGTCTGAAGTTCTACGAAGATAGACCTTAGGCACTCTAGTAGACATAGAGAGACATCTTCCTTCAGTGGGCAGATTCTCCAGGAACCCCACCTCTTAGTAGGTAGCTCGTCCTTAGCGAGAAAGGTTGGATCAAGAAAGAGATGCAGTTCTCCCATTTAATGTGGCCCTCATCCCCAGATAGGGCCACTATTTCACTAACTCTAGCCCCAGAGGCTATAGTGAACAGAAAAATAACCTTTTGGGTTAGATCCTTGAGGGAACAATCCTCTTTTGTTCACAGGTGAGGCATAATGTAGGACCTTGTCCAAAGACCATGAGATGGGCTTTGGTGGTGGTGCAGGCCTAAGCCTTGCACATGTCTTCGCACTTAAAGGGCATATAGAAGAAGTCTAGTCGAGGCTGACTTGCACGTAGATATTGGTCCATGGATCCAAAGATCCAATCAAGTGACCTCTCTTGCAAACCCGGCCATACTCTTGGTGCTTACTCAAGGGTTCATATGGGAACAGGGCCGAGGAACCATTCTTCTCATAGTATCCAAGGATGCACTGCCTCCTTTGTCAAAGGCCTTCGTGCTGTTGGCCGCCAGACCTTGATTATGAGGGTGGACAGAGAAGGACAGGCAGAAGATCATGAGATTCCTTTTGGACCTTTCGCTTTTACAAAGCAACTTACTTTTCCCAAGAAGACTCGTATTGTCTTCTAGTTGACTGGACTTGTATTCTTCTAGGAATTCTATTTTGCCTTTTGAGATCCCAAGTCTTTTTCCTAACCGTTAAGGCAAGGAATTCATAAGATGAAGGGATCGGGTGCTCTGTGAGAAATTGAAGGCAGAAAACTTCTGAACCTCCTGGATAATCCTAGGTGCAGAACTAGGACCAGCCTCAGCCTCAGTTCCTTCATTACAGGGAACGGGGTGCTCTTGGGCTACCTGGGAGCCAACAGAGCCCCTCTTCCCTGGAAGGGTCTCAGCATATAGAGGGCCTTCCACAGGAGATTGGATGGGCTGAACAAGAATTCCTAAGTCCATCCCTTCTATTCTAGAGACATGATGTCTGTTATCTCCACTAGAGGATCCTCGTATAGGGCTATATATCGAGATAGTATCTTGATGACGCTCGTGATGAAGAGATCGATCTGCAGTTCGGGGACTTGTTCCCATCTGGGAGGGAATAGGTCTGCGTCTGTGGACCATTCCAACTCCATTGGCCTGAGCCCGAGAAGAGCATCCGCTGTCACCTTGCGGAACCTTTATACATGAGCTGCTGATAGGTGCCATTCCCTTAGGGAAGGGATGGCTAACATCACCTAATGAAATGAGACGTCCCTTATCCTCGGCAGTTTCGACGCCTCATTATCGCTTCGATGCCCCAAATCAGCCTGATGAGGTCTGATCTGCGTGGAGAGAGTTTCCCCACCCATTACAGGACTAACATGGCCTACGAGCCTGTGGCCTTTGGTCATTGTAGGGTAAGCGAAGAAGGAACGAACATAATTGGTCCTTTTAGATCTCTTCGAGCGTTTGATTCGTGTCTTCTGCAGCCCTTAACGCATCTTACATCTGTGCTCGTAGCACTGGGTCTGTCATTATCGTGAACTGGAGAGAGTTCAAAACTCTTCCCTGTTAGCGTCTTGGAATCCTGACTGATTACCATAGTCTCTTGACCGACCTTGCGATCTCCTTTTACATCCCCAAGGGAAAGGAGAGTTGGAGTGACCACAGGTTTCAATGGTTTTTTAAAAACATTGAAGCCCCTGAGCTGGAGAGAATCGAGACTTCTTGAAGCTATCTTGCATCCCCAATGTTCCGGGGGCCAGATCATCTCCATGGATGCTCATAGACCAGCCGTTTCGGGTGCTGCCCACCCCAGCCTGTCATCCAGGTCCTTTGTTGCCTGAACTCTTTCTAGGCTTGGTTTAGCTTGACTGTGTCTGCCAATTCCGTGAAGATCTTAGGACTGAATCTAGTCTGACGAGAATCTTGTCTATGATATATGTTATCTTCTGTAACTTGGATCCTAGGTAGGAGGGGAGGGGGTGACTGACTTGAAGTTGCCGATAGACATCTTTCAGGTGTGACCAGACTGCGTACATCCCTTATTGAATAAGGTCCTTATGTTCAGAAGGATTAACATTCTGAACTTGCTGTTTTATTGGAACTTGTTGAGTGGCGACAAGTTCAGAATGACTCAGAGTTTTCTTGAGTCCTTCACGTGAACGCCAAACTGCCTTCCTTGGAAATCGATGGACTCCACTTTCCTTACTGCTAATATGCTCTAGAGCTCTAAAGTATGCTCTTCCAGGGGGGTTTTGGAATGTAGGAAGAGTTGAGGAAAGGATGGTGGAGGTAATGTCTATTTCCATTCTAGTCTCATCTTGGTTAGGCCTTGGACCCAAGGATCGAAGGTCCAGCGATCCGGAAGGAACCTCCCTCCTATCAGAAGCGTTTGTTTGCTTCGCATGATCAGAAGGTTTACATATCTGACCGTTTGTGGAACAACGGCCATTGTGACTGTGGGATGCTGTTGAACATCCCAAGGAGAACTAAGAAACTTTTCCGTCCTCCTTTTAGGTTATACCTGACCGTTTGTTTATATCAGCTTCCCAGTGTCGTGCTTCACTGTAATAGAAGATTCCTTTCTATTGTATAAGGCTTAGGATAAGTACGCTGGAAAAGAATAGGAGAGAGGCATACGTGTGAATCCCTCCAGCCAACTGCTGCGACCTTCCTAATTATTTATTCTAGGGCATCCTCTTTTGGGGGTCCCAATGGAAGATTCTAGCCCATAAGAATAGAGTAGCGTAAACAGCGCCTACATCTAGGGAATTAATAATGAGAATCAAAGAAACTGATGAAGAGTCAGCGTAAGAAAAGGGGGAAGTGAGTTCCCAAATCAGGTAGGTCTCTGCAAGAGATTGTGCTTAGAAGCACAGAGTATTGGAAAATTATTCTATTGTATGGTTATGTACCAAAGATTTCTGTCTGTGAAATGTTCCTATGCTACAGATGTACAGGGTATTGTATACACCTATACAACTGGCATACTACCATCAAGGCTAGTACTTGGGGGTAAGTCAACTGGCACAGTACTTCAGTATCGATATGGCTAGCAGCTTCGGCATGTCAGTGACTCGTCAGTCGTCAGCGGGTCGCCGACAGAAGGCACACCATCCTAGCCAGCATTCAATATGACTGGGTAGTGGTGAAAACTATACGCAGGCCGCAGCCCGCTGAATCGTCGGCGACCCCTCGGGCTGTCGGCAGTCCGCCGGTTGTCGGCGGGGTGCCGACTGAAGGCATACCCACCCAGACATTAACTGGGTGGTGACCAAGGGCACACACTGCCGGCTCTCGGCGGCAGTTAATCAATGACTGCCGTCGTTGTTATCACCACGAGCCAGTGAAAGGATCACCAATTTGCCAGTTACCACAATGAATAAGTGAAATCTTCGGTCCAAATCCCGTAGAGTTTCTGTATTTTCGCGAGTTCGTAACTGAACTGCCTTTTTGTTTCAGACAACACCTGAAACCAAACCAACCGTAGTTCGACAGCTTGAGACTGCCATCGTGTATGAACTGGCAGCGAGGGGGGGGGGGGTACCCCCATCCCCATCTCCTCCCCTCGAACTGGAGTGGAGAAAGGAGGGATAAGGGACAGGATGTCATACATTTATGAAGTTGTAATAATCGTAGGTATGGTTTCAGAGATTATAGAAACCTCACACCCAATTGCCTAAGTTGTTACGAGCTGTATCCGTAGATTCTATTAACTTGGGATTTTCGAGACCTTCGGACAATAAGGTCCAGCCTACTTTCAGGCCGGAGGGTCTCAGAATGGGTTGGGGATTGGGAACTAATATTGCTGGGGGCATGAAACCTGCATGTATTATATCCGTGAAAATATTCACTCTTATTCCTGCAAAAGACTGCGATGCATCATCTGATGTTCCTCTTGTAAGGAAAGGAGAACAGAAATGAGTATTCAATTGATTATCATACTGATAAACAATTTGCAAAAGTCATCTTTTGACAAAATAGTTTAGGACTGGAAGCTATAAAGGGATAGTGGGAGACACATACTTGTGTATCCCCTACAAGCCAATGCTGTTACCTCCCCTCAGTATTAATATAAGGAGATTCCTCCAACTGGGCAACTCCAGGTAAAAAGGGGGTCAAACACCTAGGTGTAGAGAAGTGTCCCCCCTTATACTTAACACCGTAAGGTAAGGAGGACCGATTTCACAATCAGAGTATCGAAGGAATACCGTTCTTTCGATATAGGAGCGGTACCAGCAGAAGCTCGCACAAGGGTACCCAAGATATGTAGAAATAACTACTGTATAATCATACTATAGTTTTCTATTTGCAGTATATACCATACTGCAAATTAATGGCTAATGTATAATTATATCTAATGTAGTTCAGCCAGTGTGCTGCTCCATCTGGCGCCCAACTGGATTAGGAAAGATAAAAGACATATATTTGTGTATCTCACCCAATGTATTTGTTGTGGCTTCCCTTTCAATATTAAATCAGGGAGTTTCCTGATCAGGGAAACTCAGGGATAAGTGCTCTCCCCTTTAAAGGTTAGAGGTGACACACCAACAGCCCTTTATGAAATTTAATATTGTAGGGTAAATGGAAACTGATTTCATATCAGAATATTGACGAAATATTATTCTATCAATATAGGATTGTGTTCAGCAAATACCTGGGCAGGGATACTCAAGATATATTGGAAATAACTACTAGTATAATATACACATTAGTTTTCCATCTGCCGTATACACTATACTGCAAATATACTGACTACCTGTATAGACATATACTGTAGTTCAACCGGCATGTTGCTGGATTAGCAAGCTCTTGCCGGAGCATCTAGCATGCTAGCTAAGAGAGAGAGAGAGAGAAGGCATAGAGTGAAGGCTATCTATTACTGTGTATGAATGCAGTAATTAAGGATGTAAAAGTCTAATTTTACTGCCTTTCTCCGAAAAGAAGGTTCAAATGGAAGGGGAGAATATAACATTCAGGCTTTCATCTAGCCACAGTACTATTGCCGGCTTACCACTGAAGGCCAGCCTCTGGCAGCACTAGTACAGTCGGCATGCTGCCGACTGAGTCAGTACCTATCTGTGCCTGTCTACTGCCGGCCAGAGCAACACGCCGACAACAGAAGTTGTGGCCAGCAGTTCAAGGGAGAACTGGAGAACTTTGGTGACAGAAGGGACCTCCCACCCACTGCCGTCATGGCCGCCGGAAGCCATCAGTCACCGACAGCCGTCAGCTGAGGAGAGGGGGTCTGGCCGGCTCTGGCAACCCACCGGCAATGGTAAGGTTGCAGGACGCCGGCTCAGGAAAAACAATGGCTCGGCCATCGTAAAAGAACTGGGGGGGGGGGAGGGGGAGGTATTAGGGTCCTATACGAGGTATGGAAGGGGCCGGCAATGTTGCCGGACCTACACACCTTGAAGGAACTCTGTTTCAGTATCGGCACAACCCCAAGTGGCAGGAGGATCTTTTGTTCTCCAGCTTAGGAGGTGCTAATACAGTTAAGGGGACGGCAGCCATGCCATTTCCTCTCAACAAGGGAGAAACAGAGTTCCAATGCCAGCGCCATCCTAGGCCACATGAGTAAACTACTCTACAGCCTAGGGTCTGCGAGCATAGGACTAGTCTGCTAGACCACAGGGAGAAGGTGCCGGCATCATGCGACCACTTTAGGTGTAGCCTAGGGAGGGCTAGCCTCCTATGCCGGCAGCTCAGCCGGCAGGGGAATGCAATTCCCTGCGCCGACCGACTGCGACATAAGACTAAATACTCTGAGGTTCTGATCGAATCCCAAAACTTGCCGTCTGCTGTTAAGGGATGAGAGAGAAAACTCTAGGCTAATCATGCCTGAATAAGAAATTCAAGGCCGACGCATAGAGTTGTAGCCTAAGGCTACTCTCAGAGGGAAGAGAGATTACCCATAAATCTCTATTCGAGATGAGTAACGGCTATAACAATTCCAGGATATATCAATCTCCAATGAATGATAACCGATACACAAGGGTAACCGGGGAAATGTCGAAAGTATATGTTGTCTAGGCTGGGTTACCTAGGCAAGGCGAGTTCTCGGTTACCTAAAATCACCGAAACTCTGACATATACGATCGACACAGAAAAGGGAAAATTACGCATATACATATCTTTACAATTATAAAATGCCCAAATAGCTTTCATAATAACAATTAATGCTATTTAAACCGAGAGTGTCGTTCTGCTAACTAAATAACACAAGCCCAATGAACAACAGCACCCATGGCGACACAGGTAATCGGCGTAGATCCAATCACAATACATACACTAATTTCATTGTGAGGCTGGAACTAATATACATATTGTAAAGAATGAATACTCAACTTTCTAGATGGATGAAAGAAGCTGTAGAAAGCAGAAAGATCTTTAGAAATCGATCGAAAATGTCAGATCAACAAGGAACACCACCGTAGCGAGGCGCTACAAATTAAGGAATGACCGCCAGAGGGAATTGGCGTGGTTGTGATACGATAGTAGTAGGGGAACCAGGGTAACCTCTGATGCGGCTACCCTTCTAATTCTGCCACGTATACTCCTCGAAGCGTAAAGGCTATTTGGGGTGCAGTTTGCCATGTGGCGTGTCAAGAATACGTCTCCTGATTATATACGATGTCCTTGAGAGTAAATCTTAAGGGTACTCGCGCCAGAAGTTAGAATTATGTGAAACCTTTGGTTTGATTCTCTGGGAATATCACTGTAGTCATATATACCCTTGGGAAGCTACTAAAGGAACCTTCCATCAGGACGTCATGGCTTGAGCCCAAAAATGCCTTTTAATATATGAAGTAATATCTTAGTTTATCATTAACTTTGAATGTGTTCATAGCACTATACAACAATGAAGTCTCCCCAAGTGAAACATTGGTATGACACGCATGCTACCAGGTTTTCGAGGGGACTCCATCAACTTATGAAGGACATATTCAACCTTGATGGCAGTCGATCTGGCCCTCCAAATCCCTGCCACATCGAGGTGCCGCAGTGAATGCAGTACCAAAGGTATCAACCCAAGGTTAACCAAAAGACAAATGCTGCCTGTTCGTGCAACTGTTTGTCTGTGGCATCAAACTGACTTATTCCTAAAGTATACTTGAATTTTGATAAAAGTAAAGCTATCTTTTTCTTACTTGTTTTCATAAACACTATTATTAAACTAAGAAAGGAATTTAATCCATTTTCTTTATAAAATATTTCAAGAATTTGCCATTTTTTTCTATGTTAGTACTCTTTAGAATAATCTATTTTATTGATAATTTAAAATTTATAGTTGCGAATTAATTGCTAAGCATCCAGACATCCACCATAAAATCATGGAAATCCAGGAATATTTATTTAAGTAATTAGAATGTTGTAATTGACATGCCCTTCCTTCATTTCAAATCTACTAAAGATCTCCTTGGCTTTCTTTTCTATTCTAATTCATTTATTTTCTTCTCTCTTTTTTTCCACATCTGATAAGTATATTCTTTTCTTTTTTCTATTCCCCATCATGAGAAGCAGAAGGAAGTCTACTGCTGCCGCATATACACGTAGAAAAACAAATGCATTGCATATTGCGAAGACACGCATTGAACGCAATGTCCAACTGCAATTGGGAAAGTGTGTATTTTTAACACATTTCCGTTGTCCGATAATGTGACTTTATTCGATAAGAAAAAATTTTGCCACTACCCATTTTATTTAATGACCTCAACAGTTTTTAGATTTAAAAAGAAAAAAAAAATGTCAAAATATCCAGGAACATTCACATATTTTATTTTGTTTATCTTTATATTTAGATTTAGAAAAAAAGATTTTTGAGTAGAGTATTTTTTGCACTTATATTTAAGACGTATTAACAATGATTATTTTATTTGCTGATAATTTTTATGCATTTTCAATGGTATTTAGTAATGTTTCGATATTCTTTTTAGAAACAAAAACTTATAAAGATTATGACAAAATAAATTTTCTAATTTTTCTGACACGAGGTCAAGCTTAACCCGACGTTTCCTGTAAAGGATGGCAGCAGATATACCTCAAGTAGAAGGCTGCCTTCGAGGAACTTCCATCAGGATGACAAAGTTCAAGGCCAATAAAGGATACCTATCCTGGATTGAGGACGTCATGCCCTTCTACTCCTCAGCATTGTAAGGTACTTTTTTTTTTTTTTTTTTTTTTTTTTTTTGATAATTCATGTGCTGATAATTTTTTTCAAACAGCTTTATTCATTATTAATTTATTTTAGTGGTGTTTTTAGTATGACAGAATAACATAAATCCCTTATTTTCAACCTTCTCTCAATCGTGTATGGAATGAAAATTGTTCATAGTTTTAAATGGGTTCAGGTCTATGCTTATAGGAAAGATTAGATATAATTTAGGCAAAATAAGTTAGTTTTTAGAAGTATATTGACTAGAATAGGCTTATTATATCTAATAGGTACCTTTTAGCGGAAATCAAGTTATAAAACAATATCTCTCTCTCTCTCTCTCTCTCTCTCTCTCTCTCTCTCTCTCTCTCTCTCTCTCTCTCTCTCTCTCTCTCTCTCTCAAGGCTATCAGAGGATTATAACTATTATTGAGGATTAGATTGTGATATTAGAAGATAGTGATGTTACGGCGTTACTCTTTTTTTAGAGGAATTAAAAAAAAAAAGTACAATTTTGGGTATGTTCATAAGGGCCACAGAAAGGTCGGTTTCAGATGGTTATATTTTTCTATCATGCTATCATGTCTGAAATTTAATCTTTCTCTGCAAAATATATATTTGGGTGATCTGAACAACGAGAATTGGTTGTAATATTAGACTCCACACCAAATCTTTGCTTCAGGTTACGTTTTCTGCTTTCAATTTACAGTAATTACTATTACTTTTTATTATCATAATTATCATTAGGTACCCATAAACATCTATGTGTATTTACTGAAATAGTTACATCTGTTATTATTATCAAATTCATATAAACATTTATAAATATTTATTAATATAGTTTATTTTAAAAAATAGCAATGGAAACGTTACCCCTGACAGCCAGTCAGTCAGTATTAGGGAGTTTTGGTAACAATGTTTTAATTCTATGCATTATATACATTATTATTGTTAGATTAATCTTTTTAAAATACTTGCAATGCATCAATTTTTATATAAAAACACATTTTCTTCATTATAAATAAAAGCTCACACAAATATGCATATACTTTAAATAACAAATATTAAGCAATTGGCAATAGTTGTTCAGTGTTGCCAGCTATGGGAATTTATTCCCAGATTTGGGGATTTATCTCTAGATTTGAGGATTTTGGGTGTCTGATGGGGATATTCCGTGCAAGTTTCTGTGAAGTAGAAACAAAGATGAGTAAACCTTTATATTGTTGCAATTAGTTTGCTTGCGCTCTTATGAATTATGGTGAGTAATTTCTATATTGGTGAAGCCTACATGATCAGAGGAGAATATATTTGTGGAAATATGAATTTTTGGGTTGTTTGGAGATTTTTTTATCACGAGTTTTATGGATTTTTACACTAACCCATCTGGTAACACTGCGTGTGAAAAGTTTCTGAGTGTGGAGTGACGCACACAATTATCGATTGACAAGTCTGGAGGTTTCTATCTTCAAATTCCCATTTTACCACCGGCCAATGTCTTATAATTTTGCGTGCTTCAATTATATGTCTGCCTGAATGATAAAGAAATACTTAGGCTGCAAATGAAGTAGCTCAGGTTTGTATTTAAAGGTGTAATGCTATTTTGTTTAAGTTGGTGTTAGGCTAGGAAGTAGTCCACAAAATGGAGGCGGTGGTTAGTAGTCAGTACCTATTTAATCATGATGAATAGCATTTTTGTGTTAAGGTTTGTAAGCTTGGAGTATTTTACTGTGTAGGGCCTATCCTAGTTGTAACATATGCAGTGCTATTTTGATAGTATAATCCAGACTAGCCTATGGCTCTTTAACCTATTCGGGCATGATAATGTGCCTTTTTTGGGCTCAAGCCATGGCGTCCTGATGGAAGGTTCCTTTTTGGTAGCTTCCTTGGGTAAATAACTACTAGGATATTCCCAGAGAATTTAACCACAGGTTATCACAGAATTCTAACTTCTGGAGCGAGTATCCTAAAGGTTTCCCTTTTAAGACATCGTATATCAACAGGGGACGCATGTATTAACGCGCCACATAGCTATCTACACCCCGAACAGAGTTAATGCTTCGGTGTGTAAGGGCTGAGAATAGCTGGGAGCCGTTCCATAGCTAATCTCATTCGTGGCTACTACTGATACTCGAGACGTAAACAAACGGGCGCCATTGCTTAAATGACGTCACGTCCGTCTTCATCCTTTGTTCAGTAGCTCGCCCTACTTAGACGGATTTTCCCTGTGCTTTACTTATCGCTTTGCATCTACGTAATGTCGCTACCTTCAGCCTCGCCTTCTTCTGGAAAGTTGAGTACAAGGTTCCAGTATTGTTTAGTTAAGCTCTGACCGTAAAGTAAATATTACTTTCCGAGATAATTGCTGTTTTGTGGCAGAGCTGTGCCTCTACCTGACCCGCCATTTTATGGCGTCGTTGTTGTTTTGCATGCCTTATTTAGTTAGCCACAACAACGCTTCCGGCCTTATTTACTAATCGATTACATTAGTTTATTTAGTCTTCATAGCTAGGAACTTTTATATCGTGTTTCGACGCTTTTTATCGGTCATCGATTGACCTCATACCAGTCGGCTACTATAGCCCCCAGGCCAGAGCGCCTGTATATAAGTGTTCATGCATGATTTTATTAGTGATCCTAGGCTAAGTTATGAAGATAGTGGCATTATTTTACAATACTTTCGACCGTGATGCAAGTGTTTTTTCGCCTTCAGGGACCATATAGGGGATAGGTTAGTTAGTGTCCCTTCCTAACCTAACCTACTTGTAGGACCCCTATATGCTTCCTTCATCCCCTGCCTTGGCACTCCCTCTGTTTAGCCTTGATTCCCTTTCTGAGTAAGGGGATCAAGTGTCTAATGGAGTATTCATCGCCTCTCAGTCCTCCCTAAGGGAATGACCCCCCCTTAGAGTTGCGTCCGAGAGTGAGGTTAGGCTAGCCCTTCCTCTATGGCTAGGAATAGTCTATGACTGTCCTGCCATAGCGATATGTCTTCTATCCTTCCTAGTTCAGGGCTCCTAGCCCTGTTCTAGGTTAGGTTTTGGAAGGTTACTCTGTCCCCTGCTGAAACTGTACCCATGCACCGTTTCAGCCTGGCAGCCTTATCTTAGGTTAGGGAGTGTCCTCCCTTTCCCTAGTGGCCGCTCTGGTACAGAACCCCTTCCTTGGAAGACTCTTCTCTTCTCCCCTCCCCACCTATCTTTTGTATAGCCTAGCCTACACTTAGGTTAGTCTATACCCATCTGTCCCCTGTCCTACAACTCCTCCTTAGGGCGGAGTGATAGGGCTACCTTGAGCTTCCTTGTGCAGTCCGCTCTGGTACATATACCCTTCATAGTGTCCTATGGGGTTAGCCACTGGATGCGTTCTGCATGCGGAGGTCTCTCCCCTCTTGGGTGTCCCCTAGCCCTCCCTTGGGCTACCCTAGCCCCCGGTCCTCTGCGACCCCGGCTCCTGGGTGATAGAGCCTGCCTCTATCATGGGTACACCCTCTCAGGGGGGGATGTCTGGATTCCATGACTGGACTTCTTACATCCCTCCCCCTGTCTCTCTCACTATCCGGGTGCCGGTCCCTTGCCGCCTCCACTGTCGGCGATACCTGCCTCCTACCTTGGTGACTCTCCCCTACCCTCATGCCGCCAGCCCCTCCGCTTGCCGGGGGACTGTCGACCGCTGCCGGCTCCCACCGACGGCCTTCCTCCTTCCTCCTAGCTTCACCGTCCGCCTGCCGGTCGGCCACCGGAGTGCCGGCATTCACTGCCGGCAACCTGGTTCAGCTATAACCATCCTTATCCCAGTCACCAATCCGGCATCCTCCGACTGCCGGAGCCGCCGCTCCTCTGCCGGCGTGCCGCCGCTCCTCTGCCGGCGTGCCGCCGCTCCTCTGCCGGCGTGCCGCCGTTGTGCCGGCGGCCGCCACCCTGGCTTTACTCTTGACTTACATTTTGTCTGTCCTAATGCCAGAAACTCTGCTGGAGCGGCCTCCGGCGTGCCGGAGGTCTGCCGGAACCTCCCGGAGGCGTCAAGGATACTTGCACCCCCTTCTCCTAGCTATCACTTGTATACTGATAGCCCTACACTGCAAACAGATAGCCTGTTACACTCTTTAGATCAGTACCTTGGTACTCTTCTATTAGTAATCATGCTGTCCCTTTGCATTCTTCAATATTCCAGCATGCTGCGTGCATCTTAGCGCGGCTGGTTGCCGGAAGCAGTTACCCTAAGGGACCTGTTAGCTCCCTAATTTGGGACTGAGTGATCTCAGTCCCAAACTTATCCTTGGTTTCCATGGAATTCCATTGCCCTGTGGAATTTCAGGGAATACTATCCTGTGCCTTCGGCCATCTCGGATTATCCATGGATAAAGCTTGCGGTAGCCAGACGGGCGAGATGCATGGAGTATGTTTTCTTTACTACTTCAATCTATGCATCACACCCTTTCTTTAAGTTAATATTAATGATTAATCTTAACTTAGCTTAAGAACCATTCTTATGACTCCCCATACTCATTTTCTCTTTCTTCCACAGGAGGAGCAGATGAAGTGTGACTTCGACTTCTGCGCTGTGAAACGCCCGCACTTCTATGGGCATACGGCTTGCAGGACTCACGCCCCTTGTGCTAACAAGAAAGGGGATCTGAAATTCTGGGACCCACTGAATTGTACGGTCTGCCAGGCTCAACTAGTTGATGCCTTCCATAACCCTCCCTCAGCGGAGGTCAGGGACACTTCTCGAGAGAAGCTACGCAAGTGGGTGCGTGGCTTCCAGAAGAATGCCACCGGACCGTACCTGGCCACTGAAGAAATGAGGTCACTCTTGTTCCCTAAGGCCTCCCCTGATTCAGTGGTACCCAAGGATGTGATTCCCACTGTCCAAATTACAGTGGAACCTGATGTTGTCATGGCTCAGTCCATGCATGAGTGCCGCCTGGATTCTGAAGATGACGAACATATGTCGGATGTCTCGGAAGACACGGAGAAGACTCTTATGGCTCAAGGAGCTGAAGATGACGAAGACCAGGTGGAATACGCCGAGTCGGAGCTAGAGGTCGCTCCTCCTTCCATCTCCGCTCCTACTCCTACACCGACGGAAGTATCTATCCCGTCTACCTCCACGACCCCGGATCCCTCTTCTTCCACTCAAGAAATGATCCGGTTGATTAGAGCCGTCATGGACGACAGGTTAAAGGAGAATCAGGAGTTCATCAGGTCCATGATGGGATCCAGAGAACCGAAGAGGATTTCGGTTAAGGATCTCCCCGCTTGCTCACATGCCAACCCGTGGAGGTATGCTGAGCATATGGTTATCGCGACCGGCAGGATCTTTATCAGCGACAAGATCGGCACGGTCCCTTTGGAAGACGTGGAGTTCTTCCCAAACTTTGAGGCCTACCCGGACTGTTACGTCCGACTTCGTTCCGAACCTGCCTCTAAGGAAGAGACCGAACCGAAGGAAGAGATAGTGTTCGATCTCGCGAAGGCCCAGGCTATGCTAGCCAACACATTCAAGAGTAGGGGTTTTACCTGCTCTAAGCTTCCGGCCCTGAGCAAGAAGCACCCTACTTATGTCGCACCTGAAAATGCGGTTCTTCCATTCTTGGAAAAGGCCTTCACTGCGTGCCTTAAAGCTGTGGAAGAGGGGAAAGCCTGCCCTGCACTGGAGGAGTGCAGACCCTTCTCCATAGTCACTCCCCCTGACGCTCGACACTGGAAGGATATCCAGCATACTTTCGTCATGGGAAAGCTAGATCCTGACGTCGCCGGACGTCAGTTTAATGAAGACCTCCCTAAGCTCAACGATCACCTCCTTCGTCGGGAACAAGATACGAAGGAGAGGCTCGCAGCATCTATGTCTCACCAAGTCCAACTTGAAATTATGGCCTGTGACACCAGAGTACCAGACCACTACATGGTACTCTCCAAATCCCACATGACAACCGTGATGAAGGACTTGTACCACTTCATGAAGGCTCGGAGAGCCTGTCGTGAATTCGTGTTCGCAGGTGCCACTGTGAAACACAAACCCCGGAGGCTGATTTCCTCCAACATCTGGGGCAAACACCTCTTTCCTTCTGACCTTGTGAAGGAAATCACCGACAAAGCCGCCACGGAGAATAGGAACCTTCTCCACAAGTGGGGCATGTCAAGAAAAAGGAAACCCTCTCAGGACGACGGACCTCAACCTAAGAGGAAATCCCTAAAACAGAAACCCCAGCAACGTCAACAAAGACGTCAGTTTCCGGGACCCGCTACCTCCCAAGTGGCAGCTCAGCCACAACAGACCTTTCAATTGGTCACCCAACCGGTGTTGTCACAGTCACCGGTCTTCACCCCTGCTTTCGAGCAACAGACAACTACCTTTCGTCCCAAAGGTAGAGGCTCAAACAGAGGTGCAAGCAGAGACGCATCTCGCCGTCCCTCCAGAGGCAGAGGAGGAAAGGGAGCTAGCGGCCGAGGCAGCAAGCCCTCGGGACACCAGAAGCAATGAAGTGCTTCCGGTGGGAGGAAGACTCCGCCAATTCCAGGATCGTTGGACCTTCGATCCCTGGGCACACAGCATCGTCAAGAAGGGTCTAGGCTGGAGTTGGACTCAACCACCCCCAACCTTCCAGCAATTCTTTCAACAATCAACCCCCCTTCTGGAAGAATATGTCCTAGATCTCTTGAACAAGAAGGTGATAAGGAAGGTAAAGTCCACCAGGTTCCAAGGGAGACTGTTTTGTGTCCCCAAGAAAGACTCCGACAAACTCAGAGTCATTCTGGACTTATCCCCCCTCAACAAGTTCATAGCGAACGACAAGTTCAAGATGCTGACTCTTCAACAGATAAGGACCCTTCTGCCTCGAGGTTCCTACACGGTCTCCATAGACCTGGCGGATGCCTACTGGCACGTTCCAATGAACCATCACGCTTCCTCCTACCAAGGATTTCGACTCCAAAGGAAAAGCTACGCCTTCCGGGCCATGCCCTTCGGCCTCAACGTGGCCCCTCGGATCTTCACAAAGCTGGCGGACGCCATAGTACAACAGCTCCGCCTCCGAAACGTCCAGGTGATGGCCTACCTCGACGACTGGCTAGTCTGGGCTCCATCGCCCGAAGATTGTGTAAAATCTTGCAACAAAGTCACCCAGTACCTAGAACACCTGGGATTCAAGATCAACGAGAAGAAATCTCGCCTCTCTTCAGCTCAGAAGTTCCAGTGGTTGGGAATCCAATGGAACCTTCAGTCACACCGCCTTTCCATCCCCCAGAAGAAAAGGAAGGAAATAGCAGGGTCTGTCAAGCGACTGCTGAAATCCAAACGAATTTCAAGACGCCAGCAGGAACGAGTTCTAGGCTCTCTACAGTTCGCCTCAGTAACAAACCCAGTGCTTCGTGCACAGCTAAAGGATGCCGCGGGAGTCTGGAGACGTTCTGCATCCATCGCTCGAAGAGACCTCAAGAGACGGCTTCCAAACAGACTTCGACTTCTCCTAAAGCCGTGGTCAGAAGCAAAGGCCCTGAAAAGGTCCATTCCTCTCCAACACCCTCCTCCATCACTCAACATCCACACGGACGCTTCGCTGGAGGGTTGGGGAGGTCACTCCCACCAAAAACAGGCTCAAGGACCTGGTCTCCCCTGTTCAAGACGTTCCATATAAACATCTTGGGGGCCATGGCGGTCCTTCTAACTCTGAAGAAATTATCCCCGCCGCCCTCGATCCACATTCGTCTAACCCTAGACAACTCGGTGGTAGTTCGTTGTCTCAATCGCCAAGGCTCAAGATCGCCCCAGATAAATCAGGTGCTTCTCCCAATCTTCCGTCTGGCAGAGAAGAAGAAGTGGCACCTGTCTGCAGTTCACCTACAAGGATTCCGCAACGTGACAGCGGATGCTCTATCTCGGACAAACCCGATAGAGTCGGAATGGTCTCTAGACGCAAGATCGTTCTCCTTCATCTCTCACCAAGTCCCAGAACTTCAGATAGATCTCTTTGCAACGAGCGACATCAATCAACTTCCTCGGTATGTGGCCCCGTACGAGGACCCCAAGGCAGAAGCAGTGGATGCCATGTCACTGGACTGGAACAGATGGTCCAAGATCTACCTGTTCCCTCCCACCAACCTTCTGTTGAAAGTCCTCTCCAAACTGAGAACCTTCAAAGGGACAGCGGCCCTAGTGGCTCCCAAGTGGCCCCGGAGCAACTGGTACCCCCTGGTCCTGGAGCTGCAGCCCAAGCTGATCCCTCTCCCGGGCCCAGTTCTCTCCCAACAAGTACAGAAGTCGACTGTCTTCGCTTCATCATCGAAAATCAAGGACCTTCATCTCATGATTTTCTCTCCCTAGCCGCAAAGAAGAGGTTTGGGATCTCGAAGAAAAGTCTGGACTTCCTAGAGGAATACAAGACCGAATCCACAAGACGGCAATACGAATCATCCTGGAGGAAATGGGTCTCCTTCGTCAAGACAAAAAATCCTAGAGAAATCACGATTGATTTCTGCATGTCCTCCTTTATTCACCTTCATGGACAGGGATTAGCAGCCAATACGATTTCAACCTGCAAATCGGCCTTGACCAGACCAATTCTATATGCTTTCCAAATTGATCTGTCCAGCGACATCTTCAACAAACTACCGAAAGCATGTGCTCGCCTACGCCCAGCACCCCCACCGAAACCGATCTCCTGGTCACTAGACAAGGTGCTCCATTTCGCCTCCAACTTGGATAATGATTCATGCCCTCTCAAGGATCTGACTCAGAAAGTTATATTTCTCTTTGCTCTTGCTTCGGGAGCTCGAGTCAGCGAAATAGTGGCATTATCAAGAGAAGACGGACACATCCTGTTTACCGATACAGGAGACGTTACCCTCTCCCCTGATCCGACATTTCTCGCCAAAAATGAATTACCCACCAAAAGATGGGGCCCATGGAGAATATGCCCCCTGAAGGAAGATGTCTCTCTATGCCCAGTAGAGAGCCTCAAGGTCTATCTTCGCAGAACTTCGAACTTTGGTGGAGGCCAACTCTTCAAAGGAGAAACATCGGGCAGCGACCTGTCACTGAAACAATTAAGAGCGAAAATCACCTACTTCATTCGCAGAGCGGATCCTGACAGTACACCCGCTGGTCATGATCCTAGGAAAGTTGCATCATCTCTGAATTTCTTTCAGAGCATGGACTTTGAAAGCCTTAAAAACTTCACAGGCTGGAAGTCCTCGCGCGTTTTCTTTAAACATTATGCGAAACAAGTGCACGAAGTCAAACATTTTGTGGTAGCCGCAGGTAGTGTTATGAAACCTGCACCTAACTCTGCGTAGAACAGTGAGTTACTTGGGACTCTAACTCTTCGGGTGCCTATGTTGACCCTCGAGCGATACATAGTGATGTCGAAAACACTTAGTGCTTTTATAACTGTTCTTATCCCAGGTGAAATGTCATAGTTGTCACATAATCTTCATGCCCTGAGCATGATGTGTTTTAATCAAAGACTTGCGTTCCTCTAGAACGAGTGCCTACTAATAAACTTGAAATTCCTTTTCAGATTCAAGAGCAAGTCTTTATTACTATGTACATTATAATTACTGTAAATGAACTTTACTTATTGCTGTAATTTATTTAATTTCTGCATTTGTGAAATAAAATTTCTATTTTATTACCTGTGCGTCTCAATCAGCTCCTACTTACTATGAAATACATGCCTGTCATAGTTTTATTATCCCCTTTTCCTTATGGTTATGGAGAAATTAAGATACTAACTCTTAATTTATATTCACTCTGATTATGTAATGTTCCAATACGAATACTTACTCTTCATACCCTGGAGATGAATCATCCTTCTCAACATACAGTGCCCAACCACCACTGGTCTACTTTTCAGAATGTTCCTATACAAATACCAAACATTCAGCTTCATCTCCAAGTTCTTCAAGTTCTTCTATCAGGATGAATAGCCCTTCAATACCACTTTGACGTCGGCATGGCCCGTGGGAACTTCACTGCCAAGGGGGGCAGGATGCTTCTTCCCTACGGTTCTTTCCAAGATTACTATGCTAATTTGTCAATGCCTTGGCACTTACTATTAGGGGAAAATCTACCACGATACATTGATTCTCTGGTATTCTTCCATCAGGACGCCATGGCTTGAGCCCAAAAAACGGATTTTGAGCGAAGCGAAAAATCTATTTTTGGGTGAGATAGCCATGGCGTCCTGATGGACCCTCCCTGCTACTTCGTCCAGTTTTAGGTCCCACCCTGCTCTGCTGTATCATGGTGATGGGCAAGCAACTGGCTTCAGGATAAAGACGGACGTGACGTCATTTAAGCAATGGCGCCCGTTTGTTTACGTCTAGAGTATCAGTAGTAGCCACGAATGAGATTAGCTATGGAACGGCTCCCAGCTATTCTCAGCCCTTACACATCGAAGCATTAACTCTGTTCGGGGTGTAGATAGCTATGTGGCGCGTTAATACATGCGTCCCCTGTTGATATACGATGTCTTAAAAAGGAAACCTTTAGGATACTCGCTCCAGAAGTTAGAATTCTGTGATAACCTGTGGTTAAATTCTCTGGGAATATCTTGGTAGTTATTTACCCAAGGAAGCTACCAAAAAGGAACCTTCCATCAGGACGCCATGGCTATCTCACCCAAAAATAGATTTTTCGCTTCGCTCAAAATCCGTTTAGTATTGCAATAACTGGCCTAGAATTGCTTAGTATCTAGGTACGATTAACTGCTTGTTGGTCCTAACCGTGATAAAATCGCTATCAAACTCACAACTTGCAAATTTTTTATTACAATGAACATCGGTGTCATGTGCGGCCACCGTATCTTAATGTTCTCTAGTGTAACATACAAAGGAATTAAGATAGAAAATGAAAATTTCATAAAGCTGAATAAATTTCTATAAACCTAGCCTACATGTATTTATGCGTCTTCGGATTTTCAGACGGTTAAAGCGTCCATCAAACCCAACATTTTGCATTGGAAGCTGCATTTACGTTTTATCTTTTTACTGTACTTCCTATCTTGCTTCCTTCTTGCTTTCTTTTTAGAGTGTTATAATAGTGACCTGAAAACTATTAAGCCTGAATACAAATGCTAGCAAAATAACTGATAATATACAGAGCAAAATATTAATTGGAAAGAAATTATTTTTTCACACACCAAGGCCCTCCTGAACAGACATTCAGTGTGTGACGGAGGGCGAGAAATAAACCCGTAAAAGTAAAAGTAAAAGTAAGTATCTTGGTCTCCGTCTTATTTTAACTTTATTGAATGTTTCAATTTGTGGATTTTCCCTTAGTGGTTCTTGGTCTTTGAGTAGCTTCCCAGACCCTACCACTTGTTTGAGATATGGCCCTAGATAAAAGATAGACAATTTCCTGGAAATGTTTGAGTCACAGCAATCTAAGGTTAGGTCGGGGAAAGGCAAGCAAGGTCACAGCTTATTTATGTCAGGTTAGATGGTGGTAAGTCGAAGCCTAGTTTGAAAAGTCAAAATGAAATGTTATTGATGGGTTTGAGTGCCTTTAGTAGTGTCCGTATAAATTTTATTGGGGCAGGGGAGCAGTTCTCCATATTACCCAGTTTTGCTCCTCTCAAATGGATGAAGACCCAGCCTCACCTAGGAAAGTTGATTAGTACTGTGCCACGAAGTTACTAGAGATTTGAATGCTGAGAATGTAGCAGGAAGGTCAAAAAGAGTAAAATTTTCACTATTCCTTAATATTAATTGCAGGGAAAATGTTACTGAGTAATTGTGGTACAGTAGTGTAAATAAAAAATATTGCTCTGCAAGTGGGTGAGACGAAACTTTATAATTGCTGCTTTATTTTGTGATTTCCAAGTGGATATTTCCTCAAGCCCTTTGATAATGTATAATTTTTTTTTTTTCATTATTATTATGATGGTATCATGTACTGTATCTACCCATCTCATATCACTGAATTGCTTGAATCTCGTTTGCCCAGTTTCATTGTGGAGAGACATGGAAAAATAACCCTAGGTGTATCACTCCAACAGTCATGAATCTCAGCTACCTGACTTGACTTGGAAATTTCCAAATTTAAAGAATGTGGACCTTCAGATGTGCTCCCTTGAAGTGGAAGAGCAATTAGTCCCCGAGGCATAGGAGAACTAATTGGGCTGAGTTTTAAATGACATTGACTACTCCTCTGTATGGTTGGGGGGGGGACCAACTTTGTACCAAAGTCCTCTCCTTCCCTCATTTTACATTTTCCATTTTCCACTGCTAATTTCTTGTGAGACCAAGGGCAAGCACTACAAATCTAGTGGTGCATGAGCCTAGGTTTGAGTCCTTCTCCATCTCCTCCCTCTGAGAAGCATCAGATTGTGATGAGATACTCGTATGTCAATTGAAGTCCCTGTTGTGCTATCTTAAAATGGCCCGACACCTCAGGTCTGAGTGTAGGAGACTTTTTTGTTAGCACTGACAGGTCCAAGAAAATGGTGTCAAGGAATGTTCTTTTTGACTTCGTGAGACAATCGGTAGAGCGTACGCCTTAGTTGATGTGAGAGTCAAGGCACCGACCAGGACCAGGGCTTAGGAAGTCGGGTGTTTGTCCCCACACTTGCTTTCAAGAGAAATCTGCCAGTGGGCCAGGTGTCGGGAAGGCGGACACCCTTCATTTCCTATTGGCTTGGACCTGTGGTGGCTGCTCAAGCTGTTGTGTAATAAGCCCAGCTCCCACATGGGAAAAAGATGTATTTTGTCTGTGGTAACGTTTCGACATAAGTTGAGAATAAAAGGTTATTAAATAACTGGCATTTCTCCTTCATTCTTCTACCCCTCTCTTATGGTCGGCGGTCAATGCTTTACATGCTGGTCAGACCAGATGCTGGTAAGTTGTACTTCAAAGCACCATTCTTTGTATTCACCTAAGGTTAGCTCCCCATCTCCCCTGCAAGCTGGGTGATGGTGAATCTGAAACCAACCCGTTTTATTCATGCTCTTGGTGTTTGATTCTTACTGACTTCTACTTCTGGGGAGTAAGGTTTTTCAATATTTAACTTAGCCGGTGATTATAATAGCTGCAACTCTGTTGCTCGACAGAAAAACTCTACGTAAAAATTCGGCAGCGATCGCTACACAGGTAGGGGGTGTACTCAACAGCGCCATCTGTCGTTCAGATACCCATTACTCATTGTAAACAAAGAACTCAATTTTCTCTCTGTCGGGCTACCGGCAAGACCTACTAATTCGCTGTTGCTAACTGGATTTGTTTTCACAACTATTTGGTGAAGTACACTATTCTAGTTTTGAGCTTTCGCTATGCAGGTGTTTTATCTTCATCTGAAAACTTGAACTCGTTTTGGATAGATTTAATTATGGTGACAAAGAGAGTATGGACTTTCTTTCACTTTTAAATGGCCGACCCTTCCCTTAGACGGAAGTGTGTTTAAGCTTTTAGTAATTATCTTATCACGTTATAGATTTTGCTATATATATTTTATATCTCTCCGCCTTTATTAGGCCTCTTCGATTAACTTTCTATTTTTTATAAACATATAAAAATAAATTTTTAATGCTTTGTTTATATAGAACTTTCCTGAGAGTAGGCGGCCCTAACTTGGAAACCGAAGTTAATCAACGTTGAGCCCTTTATATCGTCTTTAGCTTTTAAAGAGCTAAGGATTTAAAACTTTTTAAATGTAATTTTTTATGAAAGAATTTCTTTGATAGTCTTCGTACTGTTTTCAAAGATGAACTAACGTTTAGTTTTTTATGCTACGCAGTTGTTGACGTTCAGGACGTTCAACATGCGCTCTATCGTTACGATATAGAGAGAGTGTATCACGGTTTCACTTTGCAGTAAGAGTAAATCGATTCTGACGTTTTGTTCATTCTTTCTTAGCTTAAATGTTTTAAATTCTAATTTAAAGGAACTTTTTATTTGAAAAACCTTTCAGTTTTTTCCTTTAGTCAAATAACATGTTTTTTTGACGATATATAATTGGGCTCTTCTCTTAGGTGCGAAATCAAGAGAGAAAGAGAGAGAGAGAGATAGAGACGGAGGGAGAGAGAGGAGAGAAAACGTTCCGTTCAAGCGGGTAACGTTGTTCTCGTGTTACTCACGTCCCTAGTCGCTGTACGGGGAGGAAGGATAAAACGTTTTTAGGTTTTTATTCTCGTCCCCAGGCTATGTGCGGTGAGAGATTGAAAACGTAGTTATATGAACTAGTGTTTAGTCTCTTTCCCAGCCACTGATTTTTCTTTTTATCTTAAAATATGTTTTCTGTTTTTTGCTGGTATTAATGAGCTTGCATTATACGACTAATTTCGCAATTACTACCTTTTAATGAAGGGTAGAATTGCGTTTCAGGTAAAAATAAGTGCAAAACAGAAAATCGAAGTGATAAAGTGATATGCGCAAAGTGTTACAGTGTTGCGTCCGAGGCGCAAAGTGTTACAGTGTTGCGTCCGATGGTTCGTCTGTTCGTGCCTGTCGTTCACCTAGTCCGGGACCTCTTACAAGCTCCCAAGCCCAGGGGAGAAGTAATGTCAAACGACTTATGGGTTCGAGAGGCCTTGACCAACGAACAGACGTTTTCCCTCTATGGTATCGGGTGTATCTTACCAAGATCTCCCCTACCATAAGACGAGAGAGACGTTGTTTCTCCTCGCCATCCATAGGCTTTTCGCATAAGAAACCTGTCACAAGGTTTCGGAGCCCTTAAGCGAAAGTCAGTCCTTTCAGGACAGGTCCAGCGTCCTGGTTACAGCCATTAGGACAGCTCTGACCCTATGCAGTCATCGGATAACTGCTCGCCGCCTAACAAAATCGTAACACAGACTCCGAGAGTCTTTTTTTGTAGGCAAAGTGTTGCGGTCACAGACGTTACCCTCGTCTATTACCACAACCATTTCCGTTGATCCTTAAGGGGTTGTATGGCAAAACATGCAGTATATGCTTGCCTCCCTTATGGAAGACTATTCTGCCGATTAGTCCGTTGAGTCTAGCCGTTTATCTCATCGATATCCAGGCTTTCAGCCAACCTAACGTTCCTTTGTGCTTACTGTTGACGTTGGCGTAGCTTAGTCACGTCAGTCAGGTTGTTTAGAACCACACTCGATGCGGTCTCGTGTGGTTTTTCAGCCGCATTTGGACGTTAGGCCACTGGCTGATGCTCCTGTTGACGTTCAAGACGTTCACTAACAATCAAAGTTGACTTGTTTTGACGCTGTGCGTCAACCTCCGCATTCTAGAGTTGTTTTGACTGCTCAGTCTAGGCAGTCAAAGCAGTCTCGAGTGGACGCTGTGCGTCCTCACGCACCTGTTGTGGTTGACAGTTCAGTTGTTGACAGTTCACAGACTGTCAAGCAGTTACATGACGTTGCGTTCTGGTCCGCTACTAATGCACCAGTAAGAGACTCAGCTTTTATCGGACAAGGTTCCTGTAGATGAGGAAGTTGCTGTTCTCCCTCCTACTGATATTCCCTTGAGGACTCTGTCAGATGGAGAGGAGCCTAAAGCTGCTTAGCCTCCTATGGACTTTAATTAAATCATGATGATTTTTTTTAAGGATCTTCGTCCGGATCTTTTTGTAACTGCTGCTCCTCGTTCGCCTAAACGTCAGAGCTTACACTAGGCCTAGCTACTTCGAAGCCGTTGTTTTTAAGCTAGTGCTCTCTCGCTCTCCTAGAGAGCGTTACGTTGGCTAGGCGACTGGTTTTTCACCAGGAGGAGTTTGGGGGATACAGCCTTTGCTTTCCCTTCTTTTAAACTGGTTTATAGAGCGAGAGTCTGATATGACACGAGAGAAGTTCTCGGCTTGGGAGTTCATGACTCTGCCCAGATAGACTTCTCAATTCTGGTAGACTCTCCCTGGCACCTAGCCAGGAGACGCTCCAAGTTGTTTACAGGTCAACTTCACAGCTGTTGTCGAGCCTTTGAAGTTTTGCTGTACTATTATGTCACACATAACAAGGCTTTCAGGGATGGTAAACGGTTCCGCCTCAGTCGCTAACCCCGTCTATTGCCACACCTGCTCCCGTAGACCCTAAATGGGCTTTGCTGCAAGACATGCAGTCCAAGCTTGCGTCCTTGATAGAGGACTTAAATGCGGAGAAGAACCTTCTGGCCAACAACCTTCCAACCGGTCGGTTGTGCGCCCTGTTGACGCTGAGGTAACCTACTCACGTCTGCCAGTTGAGGTGGTTTCTCCACCGATGCGACCCAGTGTGGGTTGCCAGCCGCACGTTGACATTAAGCGACGCTCGGAGGTGGTTTTTGACGTTCAGGACGTTCAACAACCAGCAGAGGTGACTTGTTTTGACGCAGTGCGTCAACCTCAGCAACCCGGTAGCGTGTTGACTGCACAACCCAGACGGTCTAGACAGTCTCGGGTTGACGCTGTGCTTCCTCGCGCACTCATGGTTGTTGACAGTTCACAGACTGTGCAGCAGTTCCATGATATTGCGTCCGGCTCCGTCACGCATCCACCAGTGCGACCGGATTCAGCGAGCCAGACGTTGCCCACTCCGTTGCCGTTTCCTCATCAGTTTCGGATGAGGAACCCTCTGATGAGGACGTTGCTGAACAACAAGACGATCAGCCCCCAGCCCTGCTATCCATCCAGAAGATGCTGAAGAAGGAACGCTGCTCAGTCAGACTGTGGATGAGTCTAGTAGGGACACTGTCATCCGTGGATCAATTTGTGTCACTAGGAAGACTACACCTCCGTCCTCTTCAATACCATCTAGCTTTTCACTGGAAAAAGGACAAGACGCTAGAAGCGGTCTCGATCCCGGTTTCCGAAAAGATAAAGTCTTGTCTGACTTGGTGAAAGGACAATATCAACCTAAGAGAGGGTCTTCCCCTGGCTGTTCAGACTCCCAACCACGTTCTCTTCTCGGACGCATCGGACGTAGGCTGGGGTGCGACATTAGACGGTCGGGAATGCTCGGGATATGGAACTCGAGTCAAAGGACAATGCATTTCAACTGCAAGGAGCTACTGGCAGTACGTCTGGCCTGGAAAAGCTTCAGGTCTCTCCTTCAAGGCAAAGTGGTGGAGGTGAACTCGGACAACACCACGGCTTTGGCGTACATCTCCAAGCAAGGAGGGACCTACTCTCTGACGTTGTACGAGATCGCAAGGGACCTCCTCACCTGGTCAAAAGGTCTAAACATATCACTAGTAACGAGGTTCATCCAAGGCAACTTGAATGTCATGGCAGATTGTCTCAGTCGGAAGGGACAAATAATTCCAACAGAATGGACCCTCCACAAGGATGTATGCAAGAGACTTTGGGCCACCTGGGGCCAGCCAACCATAGATCTCTTCGCAACCTCGATGACCAAGAGGCTCCCAATATTTTGCTCTCCATTCCCGGACCCAGCAGCAGTTCATATAGATGCCTTTCTCCTAGACTGGTCACATCTAGATCTATATGCATTCCCTCCGTTCAAGATTGTCAACAAGGTACTGCAGAAGTTCGCCTCTCACGAAGGGACAAGGTTGACGCTAGTTGCTCCCCTCTGGCCCGCGAGAGAATGGTTCACCGAGGTACTTCGATGGCTAGTAGACGTTCCCAGAACACTTCCCCTAAGGGTGGACCTTCTACGTCAGCCACACGTAAAGAAGGTACACCAAGGCCTCCACGCTCTTCGTCTGACTGCCTTCAGACTATCGAAAGACTCTCGAGAGCTAGAGGCTTTTCGAAGGAGGCAGCCAGAGCGATTGCTAGAGCAAGGAGAACATCCACCCTTAGAGTCTACCAATCGAAGTGGGAAATCTTACGAAACTGGTGCAAGTCAGTATCCGTATCCTCAACCAGTACCTCTGTAACTCAAATAGCTGACTTCCTCTTATATCTGAGGAAAGAACGATCTCTTTCAGGTCCCACTATCAAAGGTTACAGAAGCATGTTGGCATCAGTCTTCCGTCACAGAGGCTTAGATCTTTCCAACAAAAAGATCTACAGGACCTCCTTAAGTCTTTTGAGACCACGAAGGAGCGTCGTTTGGTTACACCTGGTTGGAATTTAGACGTGGTACTAAGATTCCTTATGTCAGACAGGTTCGAGCCGCTACAATCAGCCTCCCTGAAAGATCTCACCTTAAAGACACTTTTCCTGGTATGCTTAGCCACAGCTAAAAGAGTCAGTGAGATTCATGCCTTCAGCAAGAACATCGGATTCTCATCTGAAACGGCTACATGTTCTCTACAACTTGGTTTTCTAGCCAAAAACGAGCTGCCTTCTCGACCTTGGCCAAAATCGTTCGATATTCCAAGCTTATCGTATGGTTGGAAATGAACTAGAAAGAGTCTTATGCCCTGTAAGAGCTCTTAAGTTCTATTTAAAACGAACTAAACCTTTACGAGGCCCGTCTGAAGCTTTATGGTGTTCAGTTAAGAAACCATCTTTGCCTATGTCAAAGAATGCTTTATCCTATTTTATCAGACTGTTAATACGAGAAGCTCATTCCCATCTGAATGAGGAAGACCAAGCTTTGCTGAAGGTAAGGACACACGAAGTTGAACTGTCGCAACTTCCGTGGCCTTTAAACAAAATAGATCTCTGCGAAGTATAATGGACGCAACCTATTGGAAAAGCAAGTCAGTGTTCGCGTCTTTTTATCTTAAGGATGTCCAGTCTCTTTACGAGAACTGCTACGCTCTGGGACCATTCGTAGCAACGATTGCAGTAGTGGGTGAGGGCTCAACCACTACAATTCCCTAATTCCATAACCTTTTTAATCTTTCTCTTGAAATGTTTTTATTGTTGTTTTTTCAATATTAATCTTACCCGATGATCATGTAGCTGTCAACTCTGTTGCCCGACAGAAATCTACGGTCGGGATACGCCAGCGATCGCTATACAGGTGGGGGTGTACACAACAGCGCCATCTGTGAGCAGGTACTCAAGTACTTCTTGTCAACAAGAACTCAATTTTTCCTCTGTCGTGCCACCGGCTAGACCTACTTGGATACGCTGTTGATTCTGGAGTTATTGTTCACGATTTGGTGATGTATTTGCTCTAGAGTTTAGCCTTCGCTATTCAGGAAGCTTTATCATTAGCTTAGCAAGCTTTTGGAATTAATTTGATTCAATTATGGTGACGAAGAGAGTATGGACTCTCTTTCACTTTTATATGGCCGACCCTTCCCTTAGACGGTAGTGTTGGTGTCGAAGAGAGTATAGACTCTCTTTCACTTTTTTTTCCCACCCTTCCCTCAGACGGAAGTGTGTTTAGGTTTTTGGTAATTTTGCTTAACAAAGTTATAGATTTATTTTATATGTCTCCGCCATTTATAGGCCTCTTCGATTAACTTCCATTTATTATAAACTTATAAAAATTAATTTTTATGTTTGTTTATATGCGACCTTTCCTAATAGTAGGCGGTCCTTACTTGGAACCGAAGTTAATTAACATTGAGCCCGTCATATCGTTTTTCCTGTTAAGAATTTATGCTATTTTAATTTTAATGTTTTTGAAAGAATTTCTTTGATAGTCTCGTACTGTTTTCAAAGTTGAACTAACGTTTTGTTTAGTCTCCGCAGTTGTTGACGTTCAGAACGTTCAACTTGCGCTCTATCGTTACGATAGAGAGAGTATTTCACGGTTTCACGTTGCAGTAAGAGTAAACCGATTCTAGCGTTTCGTTCATTCTTTCTTAGCTTAAATGGTTTTAATTTAATAAAGGAACTTTTTATTTGGGAAACCTTTCAGTTTTTTTCCTTTAACAAATAATATGTTTTAACGATATATATAATTGGGCTCATCTCTCAGGTTCTAAGTCAAGAGAGAGAGAGAGAGAGAGATAGAGACGGAGGGAGAGAGAGGAGGATAAACGTTTCGTTCAAGCGGGTAACGTTGTTCTCGTTTTTTGCTCTTCTCCCTAGTCGCTATAGGGGAAGAAGGTAAAACGTTTCTAGAATTTTATTCTTGTTCCCAGGCTTTATGCGGTGAGAGATTTTAAACGTAGTTTATTTGAACTAGTGTTTAGTCTCTTTTCCAGCCACTGAATTCTTTATCTTTCATTATGTTTTTCTGTTACATTGTAATACTGTTTTCGCAATTACTACCTTTTAATGAAGGATAGGATTGCGTGTTTCAGGTACAAACCACTTAAAGTTTCGAGTTCAGTGAAATAAGTGCAAACAGAAAATCAAAAGTGATAAAGTGATATGCGCAAAGTGTTACAGTGTTGCGTTCGAGGGTTCTTCTGTTCGTGCCAGTTGTTCACCTAGTCCGATACCTCTTACAAGCTCCCAAGCCCAGGGGAGAAGTAATGTCGAAGGACTTATGGGTTCCACAGGCCTTGATCAACGAACAGACGTTTCCCTCCGTGGTTTCGGGTGTATCTACACACGTTGCCGACGTGATCACCCCACCCACACAAAGACGAGAGAGCCCATTTATTCCTCGTCTGCGGAAGAGGTTTCTCGCAGAAACCATGGACCAAATCTTGCAGCTTTTAAGTGCAAGTCGGTCCCTTCCGCGCAAGTCCAACGGCCTAGGTGTAGCCACTGGGTCAGTTCGGACTTGCTGCAGTACGACAACTGCACACCTCCCAAGAGAGGCAAGGTGGTACCGCAACAGGCAGTAACTCCGTCTGTTGCCGCACCAGCGGTTTTAGACCCTCAGTCACAACGGACAGTAGCTCCGTTTGTTGTTGTCTTTCATAGACCCTAGTGGTCCATGCTGCAGACTATACAGTCTCAGCTTGCTCCTTCATGCAGGAGTATCATGCTGGAAGGTTGACAATGCACCTGTTAACCTACAACCCGCCGAGGTTGTGCGCTCAGCAGATACTGCGGCTGCCTGCTCCCACCCTCCACCTGTGAGAGCTCCACCACCGATGCGCAGTCCACCCTGCCAGACGCATGTTCTTGCTGCACCATCTGCTAACATGCGTGAGCTACCGCATCAGCAGTGGGAAGGTTCTGTAGAGCTGCCGGGTTCCAGCATTATGCGGCATTCTCCGCAGCCCATGCAGCATGCTCTGCATACCTTACAGCATGCTCCGCATACCATGCAGCATGCTCTGCATACCTTACAGCATGCTCCGCATACCATGCAGCATGAGCCGCATACCTTACAGCTTGCTCCGCATACCATACCGCATGCTCCTCAACCCACCGCAGCCCCTCCCACGCTCCAGCACTCTGCTTTTGTTGTTGCCAGCTCCCACACTCCGACTGCGGAGAAGGTTGACGATGCACCCGTGGGCCTACACCTCCCACGGTTGTGCGCCCGGCATGGCTTCCTGCTCTCACACTCTTGTTGTGAGAGCTCCTCCACCCATGCACAAGTCAACCCTGCCAGATGTATGATGACTCCCACACACAGAGCACTCCGTTGCCGTGCGTGAGCTACCACAAGCTGCCGTGTTTTGACACGGTGTGTCAGCCTCCGCAACACACTGTGGTTACCGCCACTCGCCAGCAGCAAACTAGTCAGTCAGGAGTTGAGGCTTCCCCACACAACTTTGGTTGTTGCCAACTCACAAACTGTCATACAGTTACATGACGTTGCCTTCTGGTCTGCTACTTATACACCAGTGCTGTATGTCCTCACGCTCCTGTTGTGGTTGACAGTTCAGTTTTTGACAGTTCACAGACTGTCAAGCAGTTTCATACGTTGCCTTCTGGTCTGCTGCTTTTGCACCAGTGAAACCCTCACTGAGAGAACCTAGCTTTTCTCGGATATGGTTCCTGTAGATGAGAAAGTGCTGTTCTCCCTCCTTCTGATATTCCCTTGAGGACTCTGTCATTTGGAGAGGAGCCTTAAGCTGCTTAGCCTCCTATGGACTTTTATTTAAGCATAACATGCTTCCAGGGAGGGTAAATGGTTCCGCTTCAGTCGCTAACCCCGTCTGTTGCCACACCTGCTCCCATAGACCTTGGGCTTTGTTGCAAGACATGCAGTCCAAGCTTAGTCCTTGATAGAGGATTTTTTTCGGAGTCAGTGAGTCACTGGGAAGACGTTCAACAACCAGCAGAGGTGACTTGTTGTGACGCAGTGCGGCAACCTCAGCAACCCGATAAGGAGTTGTCTGTACTACCCAGACAGTCTAGACAGTTTCGGGTTGTCGCTGTACTTCCTCGCTTCCCCATGGTTGACAGTTCACAGACGGTGCAGCAGTACCATGATCTTGTGTCCGGCTCCGTCACGCATCCACCAGTGCGACCGGATTCAGCGAGTCAGACGTTGCCCACTCCGTTGCCGTTTCCTCATCAGTTTCGGATGAGGAACCCTCTGATGAGGACATGGCTGAACGAGAAGATCAATCCCCAGCCCTGCTATCCATCCAGAAGATGCTGAAGAAGGAATACGGCCCTGTCAGGCTGTGGATGAGTCTGGTTAGGACACTGTCATCCGTGGTGCATTTGGTGTCACTTGGAAGACTACACCTCCGTCCTCTTCGGTTTCATCTAGCTCTTCACTGGAAAAGGACAAGACGCTACAAGCGGTCTCGATCCCGGTTTCCGGAAGATAAGTCTGGTCTAACCTGAGGAAAGGACTTTATCAACCTTTTATAGGGTCTTCCCCTGACTGTTCAGACTCCCAACCACGTTCTCTTCTCAGACGCATCGGACGTAGGCTGGGGTGCGACCTTAGGCGGTAGGGAATGCCTGGGATTATGGAACTCGCGTCAAAGGACAATGCATTTTAACTGCAAGAAGCTTCTGGCAGTAAGTCTGACCTGGAAAAGCTTCAGGTCTCTCCTTCAAGACAAAGTAATGGAGGTCAACACGGACAACTCCCTGCTTTGATGTTCATCTCCTAGCAAGGAGGGACCTACTCTCTGACATGGTGCGAGTTCGCTAGTGACCTCCTCTCCTGTTCAACAGGTCTTGACTTTTCACTAGTAACAAATTTCTTCCAAGGCAACTTGAATGTCTTAGCAGTTTGTCTCAGTAGGAAGGGACAATAATTCCAACATATTGGACCCTCCACAGAGATGTATGCAAGAGACTTTGGGTCACTTGGGGCCATCCAACCATGGATCTCTTCGCAACCTCGATGTCCAAGAGGCTCTCAACAGACCCAGCAGTGGTTCTTTTAGATGCCTTTCTACTAGATTAGTCTCATCTAGATCTATATGCATTCCCTCCGTTCTAGTTTGTCAACAAGGTACTGCAGAAGTTCGCCTCTCACGTTGGGACACTAGTTGCTTCCCTCTGGCCCGCGAGAGAATAACTTACCGAGGTACTTCGATGGCTAGTAGACGTTCCCAGAACTCTTCCCCTAAGGGTGGACCTGCTACGTCTGCCACGCGTAAGAAGGTACTCCAAGGCCTCCACGCTCTTCGTCTCACTGCCTTCTGAGTATCGAAAGACTCTCGAGAACTAGAGGTTTTTCGAAGGAGGCAACCAGAGCGATTGTTAGAGCAAGGAGAACATCCACCCTTAGAGTCTACCAATCGAAGTGGGGAATCTTCCTAAACTGGTGCAAGTCAGTATCCGTATCCTCGACCAGTACCTCTGTAACTCAAATAGCTGACTTCCTCTTATATCTGAGAAAAGAGTGATCTCTTTCAGCTCCCACTCTCAAGTGTTACAGAAGCTTGTTGGCATCAGTCTTCCGTCACAGAGGCTTAGATCTTTTTAACAATAAAGATCTACAGGACCTCCTTAAGTCTTTTGAGACCACGAAGGAGCGTCGTTTGGTTACACCTGGTTGGAATTTAGACGTGGTTCTAAGATTCCTTATGTTAGACAGGTTCGAACCACTTCAATCAGCCTCCCTGAAAGATCTCACCTTTAAGACTCTTTTCCTGATATGCTTTACCAGGTAAAAGAGTCAGTGAGATTCATGCCTTCAGCAAGAACATCGGATTTTCATCCGAAACGGCTACATGTTCTACATCTTGGTTTTCTAGCCAAACACGAGCTGCCTTCTCGGCCTTGACCAATATCGTTCGTTATTCCAAACTTATCGATATGGTTGGAAAGGAACTAGAAAGAGTATTATGTCCTGTAGAGCTCTTAAGTTCTTTTTTTTTAAAAACCTTTATGAGGCCCGTCTGAAGCTTTATGGTGTTCAGTTAAGAATTCATCTTTGCCTATGTCAGAGAATTCTTTATCCTATTATTTTCAGACTGTTAATAGGAGAAGCTCATTCCCTTCTGAATGAGGAAGACCAAGCTTGGCTGAAGGTAAGGACACACGAAGTTAGAGCTATCACAACTTCCGTGACCTTTTAATAAAATAGATCTCTGCAAAATATTTTCGACGCAACCTTTTGGAAAAGCTAATCAGTGTTCGCGTCTTTTATCTTAAGAATGTCCAGTCTCTTTACGAGAACTGCTACACTCTGGGACCATTCGTAGCAACGAGTGCAGTAGTGGTGGGGGCTCCACCACTACAATTCCCTAATTCCAGAACCTTTTTAATCTTTCTCTTGAAATATTTCTGGGTTGTCCGGAAGGCTAAGAAGCCTTCCGCATCCTGGTTGATTTGGCGGGTGGTCAAATTCTTTCTTGAGAAGCGCCTAGATTAGAGGTTGTGATGAGGTCCTTTAGTATGGGTTGCAGCCCTTAATACTTCAGCACCTAGGAGTCGCTCAGCATTCTAAGAGGATCGCTAGGCTTAGTAAGGAAGACGTACTTAAAAAGGCAGAGTAATGGTTCAAGTCGACTTCCTTACCAGGTACTTATTTATTTTATGTTTGTTATTTTGAATAACGGCTAAAATAAGATACGGGATACTTAGCTTCTTTGTTAACATGTATGCTGGTCTCCACCCACCACCCTGGGTGTGAATCAGCTACATGATCATCGGGTAAGATTAATATTGAAAAATGTTATTTTCATTAGTAAAATAAATTTTTGAATATACTTACCCGATGATCATGAATTTAAGGACCCGCCCTTCCTCCCCATAGAGAACCAGTGGACCGAGGAGAAAATTGAGTTCTTGTTGACAAGAAGTACTTGAGTACCTGCTCACAGATGGCGCTGTTGTGTACACCCCCACCTGTATAGCGATCGCTGGCGTATACCGACCGTAGATTTCTGTCGGGCAACAGAGTTGACAGCTACATGATCATCGGGTAAGTATATTCAAAAATTTATTTTACTAATGAAAATAACATTTTGGATTGTCCGGAAGGCTAAGAAGCCTTTCGCATCCTAGTTGATTTGGCGGGTGGTCAAAGTCATTTCTTGAGAAGCGCCTAGATTAGAGGTTTTGATGAGGTCCTGTTGTATGGGTTGCAACCCTTGATACTTCAGCTCCTAGGGGTCGCTCAGCATCCTAAGAGGATCGCGAGGCTCCGTAAGGAAGACGTACTTAAAAAGGCAGAGTAATTGTTCAAGTCGACTTCCTTACCAGGTACCTATTTATTTTGTTTAGTTATTTTGATAACTTCTAAAATGAAATAAAAATTCTTAGCTCATATGATGTAAACATATTTTGCTGGTCTCTACCCACACCCCTGGGTGTGAATCAGCTATTATAATCACCGGCTAAGTTAAATATTGAAAAATGTTATTTTGATAATAAAATAAATTTTTGAATATACTTACCCGGTGATTATAAATTAAGACACAGTGGACCGAGTAGAAAATTGAGTTCTTTGTTTACAATGAGTAATGGGTATCTGAACGATAGATGGCGCTGTTGAGTACACCCCCTACCTGTGTAGCGATCGCTGGCGAATTTTTACGTAGAGTTTTTCTGTCGAGCAACAGAGTTGCAGCTATTATAATCACCGGGTAAGTACAGCATATTCAAAAATTTATTTTATTATCAAAATAACATTTCTCTTTACTTGGTATGGTACAATTCATTGTACAACCCAGAGGCTTTTAGTTTCTCATCCTTATGATAAACAGATAGGGGGTGCTAGTGCCTTGCTTTGCTTCTCCACAGGTCAAGCCCTCCTCAAACCACCCATCCAAGTCTTGACGTAAAGTATCAAAAGTGAGTTATGACCTGATTGGAATGGGGCGGGACTCCTTGACCTGCACCCTCTCCAATTGGATAACTGCTTGTTATGTTACAACGACCAATTCCAGCCTGTGTAGAGGACTTAGGGTTTGTATGGCTAGGAAAAATACAATTCTTCCGTAACCGAAATACAAACCACGCTATTTGAATAGGGTATTACTTTCGGCGTAGCTGAAATGACGAGCCATTAGATTTTTAACGAGGGTTAACTACCCCCTCGCTAGTTGGGGGGGGGGGGGGTAGGGGAGGGGTAGCTAGCTACCCCTCCCCCCTCACACACCTGTGAACTGATTCACTTCACTTTTGGCTTGGGTGATGGTCAGACGTGTCTGCTCTCACCCTCGCATTAACAGCCTTAATCTTTTTTGCTTTCTCTCTCAGTTTGTGTGTTTGGAAGTTGGCCTCTCTCCTTATCATGCGGAAATGCCCTGGTTTACCCGACCGCCCTTGTGGGACTTATATGTCGGCGGTCGAGACGGACCCTCACACCTTGTGTCCGTTCTGCAGAGGTCAACGGTGTGATAAGGATAAAGTCTGCAGTGTGTGCAGGGAGTGTTCTACCTCCCAGTGGTCTCCCGGAGACGGAAGAGGAAGTCTAAGCGGGATCTTTCTCCTTCAAGGGTTTCCTTGAAGAAGGAAAATTCCAGATACAGTACTCCTCTTCCGTTGCCTGAACCTCCTCTGAAGCTCGTGCTCGATCGGTCTCTCGTGAGATACCGTCGAGTGGTAGCGTAGGCCGTTCTTTTGTTGACCGACCTCGGGGTTCGGGAGAGGGAATTGCCTCCCATAGCAAGGCAGCTCCTCCTCCTCCTCCAGGGGAGGATTTATCTATTTCTTCCTCTGTTTATAATGATTATTTATTGCAGCTTTGGGCTTCCTTGGGGCTTAAGGGTTTTCCCTCCAGGGAACCTCTGTTTGACTTGATCCAGTTGGGCGCAGCTGTCAAACAGTTGCCGATGATAGCGGAGGTTGACCCTCTGTCTATCGTTGACGTTGTTGTGGCAGAGGCTTCTGACGGGTCGGGTCAAATCCCTGCCTTGGGTGCTGATGTTGCTGAAGGCTCAGTTCCCCCCTCCGAACACCCTTCGAGGGAGGAGCTGAGTCCAACGGTCGCTCCTGCAGGCGATTCTCCCCCTCGGGGGAGTTCACTGACAGAGACTCCTCTTCGGAGGACCGACGATGGTGTTCCTTCTCCCAGACGACGTATGCGTCGCAAGGCTCGCCCTCCTCTTCGCCGTAGAGGTCTTCCTTCTCCCCACAAGGGAGTTAGGAGGCTCCTCGCCCTCGCTGTCCCCCACAGAGGATCCTCCTTGTTGTGAGTTGACCGTTGCAGCCGCATCTCTGGACCTCTCTGCAGATCACTCGCGATCTCCTACGCCTGCCAGACCTGCTGACACTCCTTCACCGTTCGTGGCAGCTGATGCGCAGTGGGCGCCCTCGCACCCCGTTATCCAACGGGCACCGGTCCCTTCGGGGCAAAAGGGCTTGTCTCACAATGTGAGCAAGTCCCTTAAGTGCCAGGTTTTACCTGTGCGCCCATGTTCTCCTGCTCGCTCGCGCGCAGCTACGCGCAAGCCTTCTCCTGTTCCTGCTGTTGCTGAGTGTCATCCTGTGCTGGAAACAACGCGCCAGCGATCTCCTATGGCAGAGTCGACATGTCAGCGCTCTCCTGCTCGCCAGCGCGCTACTACTCGCAAGCGCTCTCCTGCGCGTCAGCGATCTCCTGTACGCCGGCGATCTCCTCCTCGCCAGCGCACAACCGCGCGCCCTGATCCTGATATGCGCCCTACATGCCCACGATCGCCTGCGTGCCCACGATCTCCAGCTCGCCAGTGAACTTCCCCTGCGCGCCAGCGCGTGACTACTCGTCATCGCTCGCCCGCGTGCCCACGATCTTCGGATCTGGGCGTAGGAAGGAAGCCTCACCCTTCTCCTTCTTGCCAGCGTTCACCTGCGCACCCTCGGAACTCGCCCTCTCGTCAACCCTCGCCTACACGCCATCACGCTCAGTCACCTTCGCGCCCACAGGTTCCAGCTCCTACCATGCGCACTTCCAGAGGTGGACGGCGTACGACGCGCCCACATGCCCACGAGCAGTCTCCTTCACTCGCTTCTAAGCCTGCTGATCCCATCTGTCTTCTCCAGATCGCGCACCTGCACGACAGCGATCTCCGGTGCGTCCGCGCACCCCATCCCCTGCGCGCCATCACTCTCCAGCACGCCAACGTGCCCTCGAGCCTGCTTGCAGAAGATCACCTGCGCGCCCACGCGCAACCTCACCTGTGCGCAGTCGCTCGCCCTGCGCGCCATCGCTCTCCTGTGTGCCATTGCTCGCCTGTGTTCTGTCGTTCGCCTACACGCCGTCATTCTCCTGGTCACCAGCACTTGCCCGCACCCCCACGCGCCCTCGCCCGCGTGCTCACGCGCGCCCTCGCCCGTGCGCTCACGCGCGCCCTCGCCCGCGCGCCCTCGCCCGCGCGCCCTCGCCCGCGCGCCCTCGCCCGCGCGCCCTCGCCCGCGCGCCCTCGCCCGCGCGCCCTCGCCCGCGCGCCCTCGCCCGCGTGCTCACGCGCGCCCTCGCCCGCGTGCTCACGCGCGCCCTCGCCCGCGTGCTCACGCGCGCCCTCGCCTGCCCTTGCCCGCGCGCACGAATACGTGCGCGAACCTGGGATTGCTCCATCGCGCGCGAGCCCAAGCGCGATTCCCTCCGGGTTTCGCAATGCAAGCTTCCTAGCGAGTCTTCTGGAGCGAGAGCAATCAGGTCATCTTCTTCATGGTCCCCCCCCCCCCCCCAGGGCGCTCGCAGGAGGAGGGGAGGTCTTCAGAGAGGTCTAGGCACCAATCATCTTCCCTTTCATTTCAGGCAGGCCCCATGGTATCTACTCCGAAGGATTGCAAGATCCTCTTCCCTCCAGCGGGAGTCTCTGACACTGTGTCTGTCAGTAAGCAGCCATGGTTTGGGTCCCTTATCAGAGCTGTCGTCCAGGCTGTTAAGCCTGCCTTCGCTGATTTGGGTCTCAAACCAACGGCAGCTCCGACCCCACTGAAGAGGAAGAGAGGAGTAGAGATCGTTGTGACTTCTCCCAGGGTCAAACTGGCTCCTAAGAAGTCCGTAAGGAAGGCTCCTTCCCCCCCCACTGACGTTCTCTCCTTCTCCTTTGGACGAAGCTTTTCCGTCCTCAGGAGAATCTACCGAGGTGAGACCTTCCTCCACCACACCAATGGGAGAGACCCCATCGCGAGTAGGAGAATCTTCCTATGTTGGGGCGGAGAAGAGCCCTCAGACTTTGTTGCTGGAGTCCTGCATCCCTCCTGGAAGGGAACCCAAGGACTCGAAGACTATCCCGAAGTTGTCTTCCAGGATTCAACCAGAGCCAGCGAGACCCCAGGAGAATGTCCACGTGTCCCCCCAAGTAGAGCATCTGGGGACAGGAGACTTTGCTGCCAGTTCACCAGGAGGAGAGCAGCAAGAGTCAGAACATGCCTTTTGGCAAGTCTTGACGATGATGAGGCATCTCAGTGGGTTCAAGGACCCGGAGATTGCCCCTCGTGAGGGCAAGAACACGGTCCTGGACCGAGTCTTGGGCATTCAGAAACCCACTAAGGCCAGTGCAGCTTTGCCTTGGTCCCAAGGGGTGAAGAGTGCCAGGGATAAGGTTGAGGGCCAGCTCTCCGAGCTTGCCTCCTCCAGCCGTTCCACTGCTGGCAACAAGCTCCTCCCACCTCCTCGTGTCCAACAGAGGAGGTATTTTGAGATCATGGAGGAGTCTTGTTTAGCTCATCCACTTCACCACTCTGTGGAAGAGCTTGCCAGGGGAGTCTCTCTTGAGAAACACTCCAGCCGGCAAGTGACATTTTCGGCAACAGATCCTGAATCACGAGAAGGTCGCAAAGTGTGCCATGCAGGCCACTTCGTGGCTGGATGTCTGGCTGGGGTCTCTGGGCATCCTGCTACGAACCGAGGATCTGTCCAAGGAGAGCACCAGGAAGGCCTTGGAGATCTCCCTCTCTTCGGGCACGCGCACCATTGAGTTTCTGGCCCACCAAGTCTTGAACTTGTAGGCAAATTCGATCCTGAAGCGACATGATGCGGTGACTGAGAGGTTCCACTCGAAGGTCCCAGCCGTGGATGTCTGCAAGCTCAGACACACTTCCCTCCTGGGAAAGAGTTTGTTTGAGCTCAAGGATGTGGAACAGGCAGCTGAGAGGTGGAGAAAGTCGAACCATGACTCTCTTCTCCATAGGGCTCTTACAATAAAGCCCTACAAACCTCCAGCACCTCAACAACCTCGCCAGTCCAAGACGACGAAACCGGCAGCAGCAGCAAAGACGACGGTGTCCAAGCAGCAGCCCTTTCCTGTCAGAGACAAGAAGGGCAAAAAGTCCTCCAGGGGAGGCAAGAATCCTAGAGGGAGCGGCTGAGGCCGCAAATGCTATGATTGGCAATCCCCCTGCATGTCCACCAGTGGGGGATGCCTAAAAAGTTGCGCATTCAGGTGGCAGCAACTCGGGGCTGATTCCTGGAAGATCTCCGTGATCAGTCAGGGATATCCCGTCCCGTTCATAGCATCTCTTCTTCCCCTGACAGCGAATCCAGTGTCGTTGAGCTCTTATGCCATGGGATCGGCAAAGGGCTAACCCTACGGGCAGAAGTCGAGACCATGCTGAAGAAGGATGCTCTCCAGGAGGTCGTTGACGGCTTCCCAGGCTTCTTCAGTATACTCTTTCTTGTAAAGAAGGCGTCTGGAGGCTGGAGACCAGTCATCGACCTCTCAGCTCTGAACAAGTTTGTCAAACAAACTCCGTTCAGCATGGAGACAGCAGACACGGTCAGACATGCAGTGAGACCGTAAGACTTCATGTGTACACTGGATCTGAAGGACGCGTACTTCCAGATCCCAATCCATCCGTCTTCCAGGAAGTACTTAAGATTCAGCCTAGACAACAAGATCTACCAGTTCAAGGTGCTGTGTTTCGGTCTCTCCACAGCACCTCAGGTATTTACCAGAGTGTTCACCCTGATTTCTTCGTGGGCACACAGGATCGGCATCCGTCTCCTCCGTTATCTGGACGACTGGCTGATCCTGGCAGACTCGGAGTCTACCCTTCTTCGACACTGAGACAAGCTTCTGGGACTTTGCCAAGATCTAGGGATCATGGTAAATCTCGAGAAGTCTTCTCTGCTTCCAATTCAGCGACTGGTATATCTAGGCATGATATTGGACACCAATCTCCACAAAGCCTTCCCATCAGACGACAGGATAGCAAGGCTGAGGAGGGTTGTAGATCCTTTCCTCAGACGAGAAGAACTCCCAGCCCAATCGTGGTTACGTCTCCTCGGTCACCTTTCTTCCCTGGCCCGTCTAGTTCCAAACGGTCACCTCAGGATGAAATCCCTGCAATGGCGATTCAAGTCTAGGTGGAATCAAGAACACGATTCCCCAGACGTCATGGTCCCTATGGGTCCTGCGGAACGGACGGACCTTCAGTGGTGGGTGACACGAGAACCTACGAAAGGGAGTGGATCTTCTCGTCCTCCCCCCGGATTTGATGCTGTTTTCGAACGCCTCAAAGAAAGGGTGGGGGGCCCATGTTCTGAACCACAGGACCTCAGGCCTCTGGTCAGAATCAGAAAAGTGCCCCCAGATAAATCTGCTAGAGATGAAGTCTGTATTCCTGGCACTTCAACAGATCCAACAGTACCTGGCGGGTCACTCCGTGGTGGTGATGAGCGACAACACCACGGTAGTGGCTTACATCAACAAGCAGGGAGGTACCTTTTCAGAGCAGCTATCCCATCTTGCAGTAGAGATACTGAGATGGACCGAAGTCCACTCGATTCCACTATCAGCTCGTTTCATTCCAGGCAAGAGGAATGTGCTCGCCGACAGTCTGAGCAGGGCATCCCAGATAGTGATTACCGAGTGGTCTTTGGATCGTCTAGTAGCCAACAAAGTCCAGACTTTGTGGGATTCCCCGACGGTGGATCTGTACTCGACAGCTTTGAATTTCAAGCTTCTGCTTTACTGCTCCCCAGTCCCGGACCCCAAGGCTCTCTGGCAAGATGCTTTCCAACAACGGTGGGACAACATCGATGTATACGCCTTTCCCCCGTTCTGTCTGATGAGGAGGGTACTCAACAAGACCAGAATATCGGTCAACCTTTCAGTGACCTTGATAGCTCCGCTATGGCATCACGCAGAGTGGTTTCCGGACCTTCTGTAGCTCCTGACGGAACTCCCGAGAGAACTTCCTCCACGACACGAGCTATTCAAACAACCACACGCCAACATCTTCCACAAAGCCGTAGCTTCGCTGCGGCTCCACGCCTGGAGACTATCCAGCATCTCCTCACAGAGAGAGGCTTTTCGCAACAATTTGCTGAAAGGATGTCTCGACACCTGCGAAAGTCATCCGCAGGGGTCTACCAGGCGAAGTGGAGAGTCTTCTGTGGTTGGTGTCGCAGAAGGGGTATCTCTCCCCTCGATGCCACTATTCCAGCAATAGCGGAGTTTCTCGTGTATTTGCGGGAAGAAATGCGCCTTTCAGTCTCGGCAGTGAAAGGCTATCGCTCAGCCTTAAGCCTAGCCTTCAGGCTGAAAGGAATGGACATTTCCTCCTCGCTGGAACTTTCTCTACTCATACGAAGCTACGAGCTTACCTGCCCTCAGTCGGAAGTGAGACCACCTCCATGGAACCTGGTTCGAGTCCTCAGGTCTCTTAAGAGACCTCCGTTCGAATCCATAACGCCAGGCTTCTGATCGTCACCTGACTTGGAAGACGGTGTGCCTACTCGCATTGGCCTCGGCCAAGCGAGTCTGCAAAATTCATGGTCTCTCATACGACGTTGCCCATTCAAGGGTATGGGGGGAGGTAACGTTTGGGTTCATCCCTGAGTTCGTGGCTAAGACTCAAAATCCCGGGATTCCGAACCAACGGTTCGACTTCTTCAGGATTTCGAGTCTCCGTTCTGTAACAGATGACCCAGACCATCTCCTACTGTGCCCAGTAAGGAGTCTGAGGCTCTATCTTAAGAGAACAGCTGCAGCTCGTCCTCAAGTGCGAGCATTGTTTGTGAGCACAGGAAGGACGAAGAGGAGGGTCACTAAGAGCACCATCTCAGCATGGATTCGCAGGGTCATCCACCATTTCCTGAATCTAGACCCTCCTCCATCACGTCGCCCTAGAGCACACGATGTCAGAGGCATCGCTACGTCCCTGGCATTCAAGAGAAACTACTCAGTGACGCAGGTTCTACAAGCTGTGGTCTGGAAGCGTCAAACGACCTTCACAGTCCACTACCTGCAGGACGTGACCCACAGGAGGCTCGATACATTCTCTATCGGCCCTGTGGTGGCTGCACAACAGCTGGTCTAAACCTCAGGCTCCTTAATGGACAAGTAGCAGAAGGTTGAGGGCATTGTTACCCGGTTTTAGTCTGCGTGAATGAAAAAGTATGCCTGGCCCTTATTCTTTTCTTCATCCTCCCCTCTCTTGGGGAAAGCAGCATCCTGGGTTCTCTGCACAGCTGACCTCAAACCACTGCAGGTAAACCATGCTTCCTTGTGTTCCTAGTATTAAGGTAATACTGTCGCGTCCCCCATACCCTGACGAGGTGGTATTGGGAATGTCCTACCCTAGAATTCCATCTAAAGGATTACAGGTCAACTTCCTAGGACGAGTCACACTTCATTCCTTCACACACAAGCTTACATAGGCCACACGTTTCTTGCAGAGCAAGGGATTTGCGAGGTGCAGGCACTCCTTATCTCGAGTGCTACACACTCGGATTCTGAGTCCCCGGGCAAAGCCAGAGCCAGTAAGGCTGGGACTTACCACCCTACCTAAGGGTTAAGTCACCCTACCTAAGGGTTAAGTCCTAACCATACAAACCTTAGCTATTTAATCATACTTGCCCGCCGGCCCTGTCCCTCGTGAAGTCCTACCTCTAAGCGAAGTGAATTAGTTCACCGGTGTGTGAGGGGGGAGGGATAGCTAGCTAACCCCCCCCCCCCCCCCCCCGCTAACTAGCGAGGTGGTAGTTAACCCTTGTTAAAAATCTAATGGCTCGTCATTCCTGCTACGCCGAAAGTAATACCCTATCTAAATAGCTACGGTTTGTATGGTTAGGAAAAATACAAATTATCTACGAATTTGTCATATTACTTTCAAAATTTGTTATTTTGTATTGTATGAACTATTTTTTTATATGTTTTTTTTTTGTTAACCAAGTTACTGAGATAAAAGTATTTCTGGGAATTTTTAAAAGAAATATTTGAATTACAATACAGTGTAGCCTATTTGAAAAAAAATTTTCATTACAGGTGACTTGGACTGTAAAACACACAATTAGCTGGAAGTTGGAAATACTACCTGGTAGCCTGCCTCAAAGAAAATGTACTTAATGATGAAATGGCCCAACCAAAGGTATTAAGAAAACTTTAAATAGCACAGGAGTATGAAATTCATCTTAGTGTTTTTGCAATTTCTTAATCCTTGCCTATCCATACTCTCTCTCTCTCTCTCTCTCTCTCTCTCTCTCTCTCTCTCTCTCTCTCTCTCTCTCTCTCTCTCTCTCTCTCTCTCTCTCTCTCTCTCTCTCTCAATTGTTTTGTGTTTTTAGGTGCAACAGTTACCCTTTTTTGAGGTCACTTGTATGTTAGCAATCAAATTCAATTATTATTTGTTATTTGACATTCAATCCCCTTATAGGGAGTCCCTCAGAGGAGCCCCATGAGAGTTTGTGAATAGGAAGCTGTAGTCTTTCTAAATTATTTTAAGGGTAATGGCAATAGGGTTGCAGAATGCTAGAAGAGCTTATTGCTCAGATAACAAATAATTTGAGCCCCTGAGTTAGTACCATTTACTGGTGTACATTTATTCCTGTAAATCATCTAGTCCAGGTAATAACTCCATTTCTTTCTGTTTCTTCAACACTGGTTCGTTGTAATTAATGTATTTTTCAATTATATTTATTAGTATTAAGAAATTTACCAATATGTTAGAAAAGTTAGAACAGGAAGAAATGAAAGAGGAGTGACAAGGGAAGGAAAACAATGTTGGATAATGAAAGGCATACAGAGGTTGTAGTTGGAGTAGGGGTTGGGAAGTGTTGAATCTGTGTGCAATATCTATAAATATTTTGACGTCATAGTTGATGGCTTGAGTATTTTAGTAACTATAATGATAATCTTGTAAAAAAATGTATGAGAACCTTTAGAAAAGTCCAGTCAGCATTGGTCTTTGTAAATATAATTTGTACAGTACATTGTATTCGAGGTCCATAGAAAATAATTCATACCATGAAGTGGTGTGCAGGGTCCTATTTTGAAACTGGTACTAAATGACAAATTCATTTCAGGTTCCTGATGAAGACAACATTATCCGTCTACAAGACAAACAAGATGGCCAAGCAACGTCTGATGTCTGAAACAAATCGTATTCTCCAGACCTATCTCCAGAGGGACAGCTGACATTCAGTGCAGATTTAAATACTCTTTTCCTCCTTAGTCTATCTGAGGGGATTTTTTGAGTTTGTGATTTTTTGATAGGATTAACTAAGCTTATATGTGATGTGGTGAATACTTTTTTGAGCTTTGAAGTGTTTTGTGAGTCAGGGCTTTACCTGTTATGAATGACAACATCTGTTAAACTAATACAACAGTACAAAAACACAGCCACTATGATTAGTTATCTTCCGTACTTTCTTCATTGTCACCCTAAGCTTTGTTTTGCTTACTTTAATTTAGTAGTGTAATCAGTTTGCCTCAAGTGGAGGATTGTAGGCATAACTTTAAAAGTGTTTGTAGTGTCTCTGCCTGAACTAGCTCCACTCACTTTATAGCCATCTACTATAGATCTGTTCCTACTTCCCTTCTTTTGTTTTGCCGTCCAATTTCTTAACTTTTAACTTCATATTGCCTCTTCACTCTGTAGTCTGGCTACGGCACTCTATAAACCTATTTTGTAGTCTTCCAATTTTTGTTGGTACTTCATGTTTCTGCTGTGTAGAGTAGCACAAACCATATGTGCTCAATGTAAGTCTTAGCCTCCTCTTCTGATGGGGCTTTTTTTTATTTGCGTGCAGTCAAGCAATCGTACTCCATTTCATCCATGGCTCAGGTACTCATTTCTAACCTCACACCCTCTGCCTCTAAGTTCAGTCTGTCCTAAAGGTAACTGAAATACACTACTTCTAAGAACTGTCTATTCATCACCACACTTTTCTCCACATTCCTCTATTCCACATCATCCTTGTAATACATTTTGGGCTTCAAGAATCTCTTTCTCCTTTTAGATTTGAAATGCAAAGTGAGCTGGTAAATTAAACAATATATAACATTTGTTAAACAGTTCAACTGCATGGCCACTGTCCTAACTGTACGTCTTTTGCCGGCATTTCTACTGGTATTTGACACAATTTTTCTGATTCTCCTACTATTGTTTCATTTTAGATTTGCGTAATATTATTAGCCTATTTAATGATATCCTCTGCCTTTGTAATGTCTATCATGTATTATTTTTGTGAATCTCCTTGATGTTCATACAGCTTCTTTCTTGAAGCTTTGACTATATTGATGTATCCTTCAAGATAAAAATTTCACAATTTCTCTCCTTACAATAGGCTTAAGACTCTAGTACAGTATTGAGGCAATCTGGCAGTTAATGGCAATAGTCTCTGCTTGGATATTCACAAATATTTATTGTAATCTTTTCCACTTTTATGTAAGTTCTGTTGATATTTCTGTAGTTTATCTCCTTTCCTCTTCTATATTTTTCAGTATTTTTATAACATGCTCAAGCAGTCTTCCTTTATTCTCTGTATACAAATACATTGAGTCTTTTTTTCCCTTCTTCATGTTGTTTCCTTCTTAATCATATTCTATTAGTGTAATTTCGTAGGTCTCAGGCAAACCCGTGAAGGGCGTCTGTCTTTTTCATGCTCTCATCATGGAGTACGTACTTGCTGTAGCCAGATAGATATGGATAGCGGGATTGAGGCCATCCTGATTGTGGAGCTTCCCAGCTTTGTGTGCTGGGAAGAATTGATAGTTTTGTAGAATAATTAATGCGGATGATGTAATCCTACTTACCAGTGCACATGTCCAATAGGCTGCTGCTTATTTTTGTTTATTTTTGTAGTGCCTGTACAGGCACGGTTTTTGGACACATGATATTCCCTCTTCAGAATATTTCAATCCTTTCCCCTTTAACAAAATACCAAACTTTTGTCTTTCCCCCCTATAAGAAAATGATGATAAAGTTACCAAGGACCAATGCCCAGGCATATTTTAAAAATTGATTGAATGCTCACACACTAAAGCTAATAATGATTACAGTATGTTATTCACAGTGACATCTCAACTCACTTCAGATATTTAAAGCATATTAACTCTCTGATGACCGGTCAATTAATAGTGTTGTTCGTTCCCAGGGCCGAGTTTGTGAGCGCTAACAAGAAACTGGGATTTTTTTTTTCAAATCACTGTAGCAAGCATAATATTCAAGTTATAACATTGATTTTTTTTGATAGATGGTTTATCAGAATTGCAGTAGAACATGTCTGTCTGTAGAAAATTTATAGATAGGTGGACAAAAAAAAAAAAAAAAAAAAAAAATGCTACTTATACACGAATATTTGGCAAACAAATTCAATATGAATTTTAAAATTCTTGTATCTTGTTCCTGAACAGATTTTATATAAAGAGGGTTTATAGTTTTTCCAATGTGACCCAGAAAATTATTCATAAATTATGAAATAAAAGATTTTAAAAATTAAATATTTTGTGTGAAGGAAGTGACTGGTAGAAAATAAGTTATTTTTGAATTATTATTCCAGACCAATAGCATGAAGTTCAACTATGGCTCACCCACTATCATAGAGTTGATATTTGCTTAGGCCCAAATTTAATTTTTGATTAATAGCCGTTTTGAAAAAGATACCCTTTTGAGAATGTATATTACATCCTTCGGTCATCTAGGGGTTGAAGACTTATAGGACGTATAATATGTCCATCGGTCATCAAAAAGTTAATTTGAAACTTGGAGATATTGTTTCACCACATCCAAAATATTTAGCACATTGCAGAATAACTTCGTTCATACAGTATTTCTCCACAAAAAGAGTCCATACTGAAAGAAATTTTTTCTTGCAGACCACCTAAACTGATTTTGAATTTTTATGCTTGTACAGTATACCAATTTTCACGTATTAAGAGTCTCTTGTATACAGAAGTACCTCTGTACAGTATTCTATCAAATAATTTCATGGCAGAAAGTCCATGATTTTCTCATTCTTTCATCATTTTGGAGACTTATTTAAACCTCTTAATTTGTTTTTCTCTGTATCCCTTCATTATGCAAATATAAGGTTTTTTTTTTTTTTTTTTTTTTTTTATCCAGCATCTTAAAAATGCAGGCTATGTCATTGACTTCTTCCTTTCCATCATTATCTTTCATTTTCTCATTTATATACTTCCCATTCTTTTACACTTTCTCTATCACACAAACTAGGGGCAGATATATGACTCACAAAACTGTAGCATAATTACCAAATATCTTTAATGAAATATTTCAAACCAAAAACTATGTAATCATTATTTTTATCCATGAAAAAGGAAGGCTAGTTTGAGAATTGAAGAGAAAGGGAAAGATGGAAATGGAAGGTTGTTAAAAGGAGAGGAGGAAAGGAAAAGGTGGGCAGAATATTTTGAAAGTTTACTGAATGTTGAGGATAATAGGGAGGCAGATATAATTGCTGTTGCAGGTGTTGAGGTGCCAGTGATGGGAGATGAGAATGAGAGAGAGATTACAAGAGAGGAAGTGAGGCGAGCACTAGATGAAATGAAAGTGGAAAAGCATCTGGTATGGATGGTATGAAAGCTGAAATGTTGAATGAAAGGGGTGTGACTGTACTTGAATGGTTGGTGAGATTGTTTTGTGTTGTCAATGGTACCAGTAGATTGGGTTTGTGCTTGTATTGTACCACTATATAAGGGTAAGGGAGATGTGCATGAGTGTTGTAATTCAAGGGGTATTAGTTTGTTGAGTGTGGTTGGAGAAGTTTATGGTAGAGTACTGATTAATAGGATTAAGGATAAAACAGTGAATGCAATCTTAGAAGTACAGGGTGGTTTTAGAAGAGGTAAGGGAGGTATGAATCAGATTTTTATTGTTAGGCAGATATGCGAGAAATATTTAGCAAAAGGTAAGGAGGTGTATGTTGCGTTTATGGATCTTGAGAAAGCGTATGATAGAGTTGATAGGGAAACGATGTGGAATGTGATGAGGTTGTATGGAATTGGTGGAAGGTTGTTGCAAGCAGGGAAAAGTTTCTACAAAGGTAGTAAAGCGTGTGTTAGGATAGGAAGTGAAGTGAGCGATTGGTTTCTGGTGAGAGTGGAGCTGAGGCAGGGATGTGTGATGTCGCTGTGGTTGTTTAACTTGTATGTTGATGGAGTGGTGAGCGAGGTGAATGCTCAAGTGCTTGGATGAGGATTAAAATTGGTAGACGAGAATGATCAGGAATGGGAGGTAAATCTGTTGTTTTGCTTCACGGAAGAGAAGCTTGACCGATTAGTGACAGAATTTGGAAAGGTGTGTGAGAGAAGGAAGTTGAGAGTTAATGTGGGTAAGAGTAAGGTTATGAGATGTACAAGAAGGGAAGGTGGTGCAAGGTTGAATGTCATGTTGAATAGAGAGTTACTTGAGGAGGTGGATCATTTTAAGTACTTGGGGTCTGTTGTTGTAGCAAATGGTGGAGTGGAAGCAGATGTACATGAGTGAGTGAATGGAGGATGCAAAGTGTTGGGGGCAATGAAGGGAGTGGTAAAGAATAGAGGGTTGGGCATGGGTGTAAAGAGACTTCTGTATGAGAAAGTGATTGTATCAACAGTGATGTATTGATCAGAGTTGTGGGGAATGAAAGTGACGGAGAGACAGAAATTGAATGTGTTTGAGATGAAGTGTCTAAGGAGTATGGCTGGTGTATCTCAAGTAGA